>NC_135861.1:5629886-5727386 GCF_031162955.1 Sander vitreus | reverse complement strand
GGTGTCAAACTCACTTTCACTAAGGGCCACCCTGGAAAATGAAAATCACATCAAGGACCAGACATGTAGAGTTTATTGACATTCTTTTATTGAGAAAAATCAAATATCTTTGACTGTATTACTGACAGTCTTTTTTTTTTGCCACATTTCTGTTGACATTAATGCCCTCCAGATGTCCGCAAAAAAGTTCCTTAGCAAATCAAGCAAAACAAAGATTACGTTTTTAAAAGCAGGCTACCACACAGCCGACTCCCAGCAACCTGTTTCATAGCCTAAATATAAAAACTCTCTGCTTCTGGGGGAAATTCTGAGCGTTAAAGTCGGCAAATCTGCTAAATTCTGCTTTTGAGTTTGGTTCCTGTCTTTTCGGGTTTGGCGTACAACTAGATTAAATTGATTGTGAACCTAAGTTGGTATGTGGGCCGGATAAAAACCTGCAAGTGGCCGGGTTTGGCCCGCGGGCCTTGAGTTTGACACGTGTGGTCTAGAGCTTAAAAGGAATCTTACAGCGTGTGGAGAAGATCTTGCTTTTGTAGAACCGCTCCCACTGCTCAGGCACTGGCAGAGCCATGACGGTAACAGCATACTGGGACCCAAGGGAGAGGCTGGGGAAAGGGTCCGACTTGTACACCTGCAAAATACAGCGGCAAACATGACCTTGGTTTTCTTTAAACACACTTCACACTTTCATCTCATAAGGCGAGATAAGAGTTTCTGTACATAGGCTTTATTATGGGTTGAGGGGAATGCTTTTAATGGGATCACACTTTCTGCCTGTTTAATATGTTTTATATTTTGTGCATGTTTGGTAATTTAATCATTTCTTGTTCTTATATTTTGTTTACTTGATATTCCTTAAAAATCAACAAAAGTGTGTTTTCAGAAGAATTGCATTGGAATATTGGCCTGCTATGTTGTGTACCAGAAGACTGTTTACTCTAGTTTTTAGTTAGTGACCCTAACTAGTAATTAGTTTTTAAGGTTTGAAAGATATTTGCAGTTTGGATATGAGACTTGGACTTGGTTATGGCCAAAACTGCCCCCCAGAGTACTAGTACAGAGTGGTTGTTGCAGCCTGGGGATCTTGTATAACCATGTGGTTGTTTTATATTGTGGAACTGATGCATGACAAAAAGCATGACCGAAATATTGAATAACCTTTTCTGACACATCTGTCTGCCAGGTGTGCATTAAACAACACTTTGTTTTTCGGTCGTAAAGTCCCTCGTAAGTTTTTATTAGACAAATATATAGATACAGTAAAGTTGGGTAAAAAAACTAAAAATGTAATTTACCATTACATGAGTATCTAAAAAATGTATCTCTATCTTGAATACACCATGGTGTTAATCTATTGCAGAACTTAAAAGCCACTTGCTGGTTTAACACTTATTCTTTATTATACCATGGTCCGGGTGAATACTTGATTCTGAATGGCTGCAGGGTGTCCACCTACTAAGTAGTTGCCATGAAACTGACCGGTCACCATAGAAATTATTCACTGCGTGTCGGCATTTCTGGCTCCCCGTCGTCATAATAATTCCTGATAATAAACACCTTGTTGGGCATTAATCCTTACTTCTAAGATGACCCCCTCAAGGACATACATGGGACATAGTTACACATGTAAACAACTTTTAAAAAATTAAGTGTAATTAAGTAAGTGATCTGTTGCCTAGTAATGGACAAATACAGTACAATAATATTTTTCTCTCATCGCCAAAACTGGGACAAACTAATAATGTGTGATAATACTTGTCACTTTGATCTCCTGTCAGTACAAATACATTGTATTTACATTGCCATCACTATCACTCGTTAGTATGGAGCATGCATGTCTACTTATCCACTAATCTTCTTTTTCTCTGCTTCTCTTCATTAGTTGTCAGAATCATCTACCAACCCTTATAGAGATGGCTCAGGTTTGCCTTGGACCAGCTCTTAGTTATGCTGTTATAGTTTTAGACTGCCAGGGGACTTCCTTTGACACACTGAGCTCCTCTCTCTTTCCATCTGTGTGCATTCATGTCCCAGAAATGCTTGTTACTAACTTAGCTCCGGGGAGCTTATTCCCTGGAGTTCTTATGTTTTCTCGCCTCACAGTTTTCCTTGGATTAGGGTGGCACCTAAATCGTGGTTGCAGCTGTCACTGTGGTCCTGCTCGGCCCTACCAGTGCCCTGGTATGCCCTACTACACCCTGCTATGCCCTGTATGCAGTGGAATTTCTTTTGTAAGACATTGGGAAACATTAAGGATCCACTTACTGATAAAGCATTTTTTGAATAGAAATGTATTTATTTGTAAAATACCACTTTATTGTTATAAACTCAAAATTATAGCTGTGAACATTCCTGTGAGTAAAAACCGTGGGAACTTTTATGTTTGTTACACGAATGTGTGTTGTCAGAAACATACTAGACAGAAAAAGGTCAAAGCAAGATTGGCCCTTCCTACCCTTTGTGCATGTGAAGCCTCGAGGGAGAGGTTACGGTGGAAGAGAAAGAGCTGACAGTCAACACTTGACCCTCCCAAAGCCTGGAGGGACACCTGAAAGCCTCGCAGGAAGGCGATCCCTGCAACAAATCCCAAAACAGAGTGAAATCAATGTCACAGACTCAGCAGCAATCCAACATCCAAGTTGCAGATATACTCCTATGGCAAAAACGTGTGCTGCACGTGCTTCAAACGGTTCAGTGCATGGTAAGTTAAACCTGAAAGTCTACTACACCGTCACCTGTCAAAGCTCCGATCATATTTAATAAGCTCTCTCTCATACTTTGAAGCATTCTCATAATGTGAAGCATACTTATTACCTTTCAGCAATAACTCACTGTAGCTTTTCAGCGTTATGTCAAACCCTAGTATGAGATATTACTTTGGGGGAGGCAACTTGTGTCTGACATGATACATGAGTTTCAAAACTGCCTAAAAACCAACCAAACCACTTTATGACCTCCATCCAATGCTGTGTGTCCATAAAACAAATGCATAGAGAAATAGGCTTCGTCAATCCATGTCAACATACCATAGTAGCTGGGCTTCCAGGAGACAACAATGGTGTCAGATTTGGGGTTTAGCTCATTTACAAACTCAACTTTCACATCATTTGGTGCTTGGACGTAGTGCTGACAGATTTTCGGGTCTTCTTCTCCTAGAAACTTAAAACATGGCCAGGGAATACAACCTGAGGAGAAGTAAGAACACATACATTGATAGAATGTCAAAGTTTCATACGTAGTATGATTTCTAGTCAGCATTCAATACAGTTCTGGATATGTAACGTGAAAGAAAACAGTTATAATAGTCGTGCTTGAATAGGCCTATAGGCTACAGTTCTGTAAACATTTTTATGTAAAATGTGGCCAAAATTCAAATAATGAGGTAAACATATTGTAGACAAATTCCTGTGAGCTAAAACGTTCAGATTTCCAACTATTCTGAACACTCCGGTTTCAACTGTTTTTCTACTCTCGGCTAAGTGTTACGTAACTCCAAGCTGGCCTTCTATGATTGGTCATCTGCTCCAAGTAGTAGTTTTTTTTTTAAGCCACTGCAGTGTTAACATTGTCCAATGTAACTACACGCTAACTGCAGTAAACAATGTCACCTTGGTTGCCAGCGTTGTTAAATTCTCCCCAATTCCATGTAACATGACTCCTGCAACATTTTCTGTTAGTTGTATTTGGTTTAAAAACCTTTATTTGCGATTTGTGACTGTAGCAATAGCTGCTATAGTCTATTAGTGTCATCTGCTAACTAAAGTAGCTACAGTACATGGCTAACGTCTGTAAACAATGTCATCTTGGCTGCCAATGTTGTTAAATTCTCCCTAATTCCGGGTAGCATTACTGCTGAAACATGTCTGATTGGGTAGTGTTTGGTTCAGAAGTGAAAGTGCTGCTTCGCTCCACTACGATCTAACGTTAGCATACTGCTAACTATTAAGTAAGGCAAGGCAAGGCAGCTTTATTTGTATAGCACATTTCAGCAACAGGGCAATTCAAAGTGCTTTACATGAAAACAGATAAAAAAATTAAAAACAGATAAAATACGAGAAAAAAAGTTACAGTGCAGTATAAGAAATTAAACATTGAAGAGCAGTTAAAACAGTTAAATATATAAAAGCAGATAAAATAGGAATTTCTCTTTATATGCTTATATAGATTGTTATACAGTGTCAACAATGCAGCTTCAGTATAAGAAATGAACAGTTCTTCAGCCTTGATTTAAAAGAACTGAGAGTTGCAGCAGACCTGCAGTTTTCTGGGAGTTTGTTCCAGATATATGGAGCATAAAAACTAAACGCTGCTTCCCCCTGTTTAGTTCTGACTCTGGGGACAACAAGCAGACCTGTCCCAGACGACCTGAGAGGTCTGGGTTGTTCATAGTGTAGTAGCAGATCAGAAATGTATTTTGGCCCTAAACCGTTTACTGATTTATGAACCAGCAAAAGTATTTTTGAAATCAATTCTTTGAGGCACTGGAAGCCAGTGTAGAGACTTCAGAACTGGAGTGATGTGATCCACTTTCTTGGTCTTAGTGAGGACTCGAGCAGCAGCGTTCTGAATCAGCTGCAGCTGTCTGATTGATTTTTTAGGGAGACCTGTAAAGACACCGTTACAGTAGTCAAGTCTACTGAAGATAAAAGCATGGACAAGTTTTTCCAAATCTTGCTGAGACATAAGTCCTTTAACCCTTGATATATTTTTAAGGTGGTAATAGGCTGACTTTGTAATTGTCTTAATGTGGCTGTTAAAATTCAGGTCTGAGTCCATGACTACACCAAGATTTCTGGCTTTGTCTGTTGTTTTTAACATTAGCGTTTGAAGCTGAGTGCTGACTTTTAATCGTTTTTAACCTCCTTTGCTCCAAAAACAACCACCTCAGTTTTTTCATCATTTAATTTAAGAAAGTTCTGGCACATCCAGTCGTTAATTTGTTCAATGCACTTAGTCAGTTGTTGTACTGGACTATAGTCCCCTGGCGATAAGGTTATATAAATTTGTATGTCATCCGTATAACTATGGTAACTTATTTTATTGTTTTCCATAATTTGAGCCAGTGGAAGCATGTAGATGTTAAACAGGAGAGGGAACTCCGCACGGGGAATATTTGTATGCTCAGATGTATAATTCCCTATAGACACAAAGTAGTCCCTAGTCTTTAAATAAGACTCAAACCACTTTAGTACTGAGCCAGAAATGCCAACCCAGTTTTCTAATCGGTCTAGTAATATGCCATGGTCGACTGTATCAAATGCAGCACTGAGATCAAGTAATACCAAGACTGAAATTTTGCCACTATCTGTGTTTAAGTGGATGTCATTAAAGACTTTAACAAGAGCTGTCTCAGTGCTGTGGTGTGGTCGAAAACCCGACTGGAAGGCATCAAAACTGTTGTTTAGTGACAAGAAAAGGTTGAGTTGTTGAGAAACTGTTTTTTCAATGATTTTACTTAAAAATGCAAGGTTTGATATTGGCCTATAGTTGCTCATTAGTGACGTGTCTAGATTGTTCTTTTTTAAGAGTGGCTTAATGACTGCAGTTGTCAGGGCCTGTGGGAAGATACCTGAGAGAAGAGACGTGTTTACAATCTGTAGAAGATCTGTAGCCAAACAATTCCAAACATTTTTGAAAAGGCCCGTTGGTAGAATATCAAGGCAGCAGGAGGAGGTTTTCAGATGTTGTATAATGTCCTCCAGGTTTTTACGGTTAATCATATGAAATTGGGTCATGTTGGAATTTGTTTTGCCTGGACACTGTGACAACACAAACCCTGTACTCGATATGGAAGCACTGATTGTTTGTCTAATTTTCTGAATTTTGTCTTTGAAGAAGGTGGCAAAATCATTGCAGGCCTTGGTGGATAAAAGTTCAGATGCTACTGGTACTGGAGGGTTTGTTAACCTATCGACAGTAGCAAACAAAGCACGTGAGTTATTATTGTTTTTTGGCAATAATGTCCGAGAAGAAGGACCGCCTTGCATTCCTCAGTTCCAAATTATAAATGCGAAGTCTCTCTTTATAGGTGTTGTAGTGGACCTGGAGATTAGTTTTTTCGCCACCTGCGTTCTGCTTTTCGACACTCTCTTTTTTTCTGTTCTTACCAGTATAACATTTCTCCATGGAGACAGCTTTGACCTTAGTGGGAGCAATGGCATCAATAACATTTGTAATTTTACAATTGAAATTGTCTACAAGCTCAGTGACTGAGACCCCTGAGAGGGCGGGTGTGGAGGAGAAAAGCTCAATGAATGTTTCACTGGTGTTGTCAGTGATTTACCGTTTTCTTATTAACTTTGTTTGGACACTTTAATGGCACTATCTCTGTGCACAAAAGAAAACACAGGAATGATCAGAGAGAGCAGCATCAGTCACCACAACCTTGGAAATGTTCAAACCCTTCTAGATAATCAAGTCCGGAGTGTGCTCCTTGTTGTGTGTGGGCTCTGTCACATGCTGAGTCAGTCCATAGTTCTCAAAAATACAACACAGTTCTTTGGTCCCTCTATCCTGGGGGTTGTCAACATGAATGTTGAAATCACCAGCAATAACTACACAGTCAAAGTTAATACAGATTATAGACAGCAGTTCACTAAAGTCGACAAAGAAGGATGCACAGTATTTAGGTGGCCTGTAGATAATTAGAAATATAGGTCGAGACGGGGACCTTAGCTGAAGAGCCACATGTTCAAAAGAAGCAAAGTTTCCATAAGATATTTGAGTACATTGGAACGAGTCATTAAACAAAATGGCGACTCCACCTCCTTTCTTATTCGCTCTATTCTCACTCATAAAATTGAAGTTAGGGGGAGCTGACTCTATAAGAACAGCATCACTGTTATTATGGTCTAACCAGGTTTCAGTTAAAAACATGAGGTCAAGATTGTGCTTAATAATAAAATCATTGATTAAAAATGATTTACCCGCCAAAGACCTGACGTTCAATAAGGCTAATGTTAGTGTGTTAAAATAATTATCTGTCTCGTTTTTTGGGACAGGCTGTGGCTGATGAGGAATGGATGCTAAATTTGCTAAGTTGGCTGTTAAGTGCTTCTTTTTCTATTACCTATCACAACATGATGAAGAATTGAATACACAGGGCCCAGGCTTGTCCTGGAAAGAGTCATGAGCGCCAGCCTGGGCCCAGCACATATCAGTTAAAGCTTGTTTCATTTTGTACACAAGCATGCTTATCAGTCTGGTGAGAAGGAGTTCGCTGCCGTCCTTGAGGGGGCAGAGGTGCCTGGCGTTTTACTTTCAGCGGTTCAGTCAAAACAGGGTCAGTTTGATGCTGGGGGAGAATGATGGGAGAAGGTAGTGGGGCAAACTTGATTCCAGCATCTACCAGCTGATTTGATTGTAGTTTTGTAGTTCAACATGGATTATAGGTCAAAAGTTGAATGAACGAGTACTTGTGTCCTTTAGATTTCTTACAGGTTGAGTTGTTGTTGCCCATAACACGCTAGCATTCTGCTAATGAATGCTGATTGGTCAGTGAAGGACTGATTACGATCGGAGCTCCCGCTTGACGGCATCCGAAGCGGAACCAGAATGTCAGAGTGAATATTTCGGCGTGGTCTTTAAAACATTAGCAAACCTCTTTCTAGCACGTGTATTAACAGGGAGAGGCTAACCTGTCAGCTGTGTTGTCGATGCTTCGAGAGAACAAAGGAAGCGACTCAGAGCTTGCCCTAAAGCAGTATCTCTGGCCGTATATGTGTATGACGTCATTGACATTTTAAAAGGCTTTTCAGAACAAAAAAGCCACTTTAAAAAAATCTCAAAACATTCAAATTACTAGACAAAAAATGATATCCTGAAAAAAGTGGATTTTGAGGGGTATAGCTCCATAGAGTCCCATTCATTCTGCACTGGCCTGTGAGCGCCCCCTATATGGAACTCTGGTGGAACTGCAACCAGTTCAGAAGCCAGAAGTAAGGAGAGAGTGCAACTTCTTCCCTTATTAGAAATTCTTTGGCTACAGTCACTTTAGGACAGGCATGAGCTATTGGTAGGCCACGCTCACGCAGAAAAATGTCGAAATATGGCAATAGCCTACTATGTCTACAAAAAATGTATAGTCCAGTGATTTATAAGTATCCAAGAGCTGCTGCTCATAGTTTCTCTGAGGAAAAGCAAGATTATCAGCAGAAATATGCAAGCAGAGGCAGGAGCAAGCAGCAAAGCGTCTGCACTGTAAGAAGCAGGAAGAAGTTCTCGTAGCTACATGCTAACACGACATAGCTGTAATCTCAACCAATGCCGGTCATTTCTTCCCAAAATCTGGTCACTTTACTGCTGGGACATGTCCGGTTGTGATTTTTCACGGTACAAAGTCCTGCTATATACTCCGTTGCAGTAGCTCCAGCTTCTACTAGTGGAAGCAGGAAGCGCGCTGGCCAAACAGAGCAAACTGGGCTTTTTTCGGGAAGAGGGATTAAAGAGACTGGCGCTCCTAAAGAGCGTCTCATACAGAGGGTGAATACAGGTGCAGCAGCCATGGGCAGTATGAGAAAACAAACATTAAAGCATGTAAACATGTTCTAGTACAAACACAAAATCCAAGAGTAATCCTGAAAATGCTATATAATAGTTGCCCTTTTAAGACCTCAGTGAAGACAACTGGTCACACCCCGTCTGTTTGCTATTTTGGTAGCCTGTGATGTTTGAATCCTAATACAAAAAGTGTAAATGTGGCATCTGCTCATTACGATGCTGTGAACTGTAGCTTCAGGTTAAGGACATGCAGGACGACTTTGATTAGGCTATAAGTGCATTCAATGCTTTAACAAAGTTCCCCCAGATGTAGATATTTGTAGGTAGGCTGTGAGTTCCAGTGCAGCCTGAATCAGACTTACTTCCAAACACTTTGATGGAGTTAAAACCCAGAGCCCTCTTGAGATCAGTTCTGGTTATTCTGCAGTATTCACATCCAGGTCCTCCCTGCAGAGGGGTAAGCAATGAATTCAGACTTAGCACTTACAACTGCGTTTTTGCCAATGCATACTGAATGTTGTTTGCAAAACTTGCCAATTTCATGTCAGGTGAATAGCCTGAATAAATGAATGTAAATGGAAACACAGCACAAAAATAAATATAGCCACAGTTGCACACACCAAAAACAGATTACAGTTTTTTTTAACCTCAATATAAACATACCATTAGATTAGATTCATGGTCAACTATCAAACTGCCAAATTCCAGTTCTGAGTACATTGCTGGTTCTGTTGCCAGGAGTGAGGAGGATTGGATCAGAGGCAAGAATGTGAAAGAACACACTCTGCTTAAGTGGGAAATTATGAATTAATAGCAGAAACAAAGAAATGAACAACATAAAATGCTATGTAAAAAAAGCTAGAAATAAGCTGTTAATAACATCATTAAAAGACATGTAAATTTGAGAGAGAGGTGCAGTTTGTTTTGTTGTTGAATTTTGTTGCCATGCTTGCCTCCCTATATTGGCTCCATGTTAGCTATGTTTGAGTAAGTCCTGTCCCCATAACAGTAAAACAATAAGGGTGTGTTTCTCAATGTGCTCTGTGCAATGCTAAATATGTAAATGTGGTTCCAATTCACAGTATCAGCTGCTGCTGGTTTTGGTGTTGAAACAAATGTTGCCACAGGTAACCTGAACTAGTTGAAACAATAAACCATTATGATTTCGCAATATCAGGATGTGCAAGTCAAACTGCTTTTAACAAAGTAAATATTATATAGGGGGAACACTTACATATTGCCAACTTGCTCTGCAGGTTTAGAGACCATGACGGTACTAACATGTGGGGAAAATGAAAAACGAAGAAATACAGCCACAGGCAAGAGAGACAATGAGGGAAGGTGTGTTTGTGTTTGTGTTTCAACAAAATTGTAGATAAACTGTCAGGTTAGGTAATGGTGGTCAGAAAGTCTTTGTAGCCTAAATACTTACTTGCACGCATCTGAGAACATAATCAGTGTTCTTAGCATGCGCGCCACAAATGGGATGTCTTTGACTGGCACGCTCACAATGTGGGTGGCTTTTCACACACAAGATACATAGTTGTCTGCGTCTGAAGAGTCATTTGTGCTCACCAAAAGTGAATCTAGTCGCATATGTACAGTCTAAAAGGTAAAAGTGTGATCCTCTTTTTTTTTTTTTATCGGATTTTGAAATGCTGAAAATGACAAAAGGGATCACTGAAGTCAACATCTGCAAAGAGTTGAGAGTTGAATATAAATTGTTTTGAGGTTATACTTACACTGTCAATCTCTATAAACACATATCTGCATATGAATGAATGAATGAATGAATAATGAGTGCAGGATCACAAGAAAATCCATTTTGTCAGGCTTCAAGTAATGCGTTTTGGACCAATCGGCGGCCGGTGAGGAGCTACTGGCAGCTTCAGGCGTGGTTCAGGTGTGTGATGACAGCAACGGTGCAAAACAAAAGTTACGTGATTGTTCATTAAATCACCTGCCAAGTATTTTTTGAAGGTGCCTGCGCTTCCAGTTTCTAATGACGGCTTCTATGGTTCTGTGTAACAAACATATGGGGTGTCAGGTTAGGTAAAGTACGCGTAGAAAGCAAAAGAGACGGAATGTTACCCGGATATATCCCCTGGCTACACCAGAACCCCAGAAATAATGGCCGTTGACCCCAAAGGCTAAATCGATGTCATGCCGATAGCAGATTTGTTCAGAGATTTCACAAGAGATGAAAGAAATGTGATACAGAATGAGAGAATTTGAAATGACTGTGTGTGTCAGTCAATGGGGACTGACACTAACGTAAGAGTTTCAGCTCGTTGACAAGCTAACATTTACTCTTTATGAAAAACAAATCTTGGCCAGAGGCTAAAAAAAAGTGCAAAGAGTTTCAACCCTGAGATTGTATCATCATATTGCCTGGAGCTACAGTTGTGCGTAAGTTTATGAACCCCTGCTAAAGTTGACTGAAAAGAGGAATAAAAAAAAATTTTTTTGTAAATTAATCTTAATGCCTTAATTAAAAAAAAATTAGGAAAAATCCTATCTGTAAGGACACCAGTTTTCTTTGTGAATGAATAATGTATCGTAAATAAATACATGTTAAAATACAGGGGGCATAAGTCAGTACACCCCTATGTTAAATTCCCATAGAGGCAGGCAGATGTTTATTTTTAAAGGCCAGTTATTTCATGGATCCAGGATACTATGCATCCTGATAAAGTTCCCTTGGCCTTTGGAATTAAAATAGCCCCCCCCCCCATCATCACATCCCCTTCACCATACCTAGAGATTGGCATGGGGTACTTTCCATAAAATCATCTCTCAATGCAAATCAAACCAGCTATTAGGCTAACTGAAATAAAACCATGCCAATCTCTAGGTATGGTGAAGGGTATGTGATGATGTGGGGCTATTTTAATTCCAACTTTATCAGGATCATAGTATCCTGGATACGTGAAATAACTGGCCTTTAAAAATAAAAATCTGTCTGGCTCTATGGGAATTTAACATAGGGGTGTGTATACTTATGCCTCCTGTATTTTAAGGAAGAACATTTATTTATTTACAATACATTATTCATTCACAAAGAAAATTGGTGTCCTTAAAGGTTGGATTGTTCCTCATTTTTTTTAATTAAGGCATTAAGATCAATTTCCAAAAGATGATTTTGTTTTATTCCTCTTTTTAGTCAACTTTAGCAGGGGTTCATAAACTTATGAGAACAACTGTACCTATTTGAGTCCTTGTTTACAATATTTCTGAAATTTCACAGAGAAGTAGGCTTGCATTGCAAGCCTTATCTCCAGAGAAGTGAAGGAGGCCAGTCCAGGACAGAACATGTACAAGAAGAGAGGCATTTTGTCTGATTTGCTGTTTATTTCAGCAAAGGTGGCGGTTTTGTCCTTGTAGATAAATGAAAATGACAGTTTGATTGGACTGCTGTGAGACAAATATGCAGGAAAAAGTTGTTTTGAATCAAAGACACTGGGAGATAGATTATTTATAATCACAATCAAGTACAGCAAACTTTTGCAAATAATATTTCCTCTGTGAAAGGAAGTATCATCCTGAAGATGTCCAAAAGATGGACAGCGTGTGAGTAAGAAGTAGATTACATCAGTTTCGAGCAAATACGGCCCTTCATGTTTTTCGCCGAAACATGAGCCTTCCAAGAAAGATTTTATTGCTCTTCCTAAACCTACCTTTGCTCGTCTTCTAGGACAGTAGTAACTAAAATTTTTTACAATGGGACCCTTTAATTAAAGTATGTCGTGACATGTTAAACCAAAGAGCAAATTTGTTCTTCTCAGATTACGGGCTTTAAGAAGTAAAATGATCCTGTAATTAGGCCTACCGAGCAAAATCAGAAAAAACAATGTGCAGCAGAAAGATATTTCTTCTGCTCCAAATCCGTTCACTCATGACCCTTCAGATTTTTGTTTCGACCCCATGGGGGACCCTGAACCCCAGGTTGGGATTCACTACTTTTGGTTATGACTGAGTCAGTTATTTTTGTCCCCTTTCTCGTTTTATTTCAATCAATCAGCTCAAATGTTCTAGTAATTCACATGAGCAAAGACTTGAACACCTACAAGTATGCATCTGTTCATTGTCAGACTTAAAGACAGGTTTGCAACTGTCTATGTCCTGTATACTTCATGTACAATTCTTTTCCCCCAGGTTCCTGGATACAATTAATATCCCAACTTGCCAAAACTGCTTGACTAGAGAGAGGAAACAATCGGAGGCAGGCGTCGTTGGAATTACAAGACATGCTTGATGGAAATGAACCATTTTCAATATAGCCACGTGTTTTGCACAAGGCACAGGATAACCAGCCAGTTATTATTTAAACACGCTAATAAGACCACAAATCAATCCGTCCCGACAGTTTCAGAAACGTTTTGCCCCATCGTGATTAGAACCAGTAGTTTATCTCAGATCAGATGTAATGCTTTAGAAGTTTGAAATAAAAATCCACCAGGATTAGAAACGCCAAAAATGAAACAAAGAGATGAATGTAGATACAATGTCAATAGCTGCAACAGAAGACAAGCCTGCTCATATGTCAACACAGTAACACAAAACACACACACACACACACACACACGGAAGAACTTGTATAACTACACGTGTTTACTGTACCTGTCGTATACACTCCAGACTGCAGTCCCGAGGAGTTATGGCAGCAGCTGGGGCATCATCCTGAGCCCAGAGTGGTTGACCAAGAGCAAGGAGCAAAACAAGAGCTGCCTTCCACATGCTGCTACAGCCACCATGGCATGGTCCAACAGCACCAGACCTTAAACCTCACCCACTAACAAACACATACACACAGACTCACAGTGGACTAACTGGCTTCAAGAAGCCACCATTCTAATCTAATGTTACACATGTCCTCAATGGTGTGTGGTGACAAAAACCTGGGAGGAGGGAGAAAGTAGATAAGGGGAGTGGTGTCTTTAGGCTACAGGTGAAGGTGCAGCCTGCTAGCTCACGGTAATAGGTTTTAACAGTTAAGCTGCCAGACTAGTTCATTTTGGGCTGTAGGAGACAGAGGCACAGAGCAGGTTTTGCTCTCAAACTGTTTACCAGAGCCAAGAAAACCACATTCACATACAGCATAAACACACATAGAAATGACGGACATCTTTTCAACAAGAGGCAAGGGCATCCAAGTGGTGGTGGCAAAAGAATCTTAAGACCAGTGAGTCATAGCCAGGTTCACTTTATCACGCATAGATCCTACAACATGTTTATGAGCTATACACATATGGGATGTGGGGGGGCTGTTTTCACAGGAAACATTGCATTGGCAACTCAAATACATTTGGGGAAACTAGTATTTCAAATACCAAGTAAAATTACAAATCAATAGTTTATGAAGGCATTGATGAAAAAAAAAAGAATATATATATATATTTTATTATTATTATTATTATTATTATTATTATTATTATTATTATTATTATAATAATAATAATAATAATAATAATAATAAGGGTAAAATAAGATGGAAATTAACAACAAAAAACTTTGCATCGCGGATTTCAGAGACTGGAGAAGACAGGTTTCACCGGATCTGAAAAACAAAAACACAATATGAAGGATGATTCACATCATGTCCAAACTTGCTAATAAATCAAACTATTTGATTAACCTTAGATAACTTCTACAGTATGGTGTCCTATTGTTCATGCTTCATCCCACGCTTCACCCTCTTCTGGGAAAACGTTTCATCCAATCTGCTGTGTGATACTACATAAATTCTTTATCACTTAGCTATGGGAAATCATCTGTGCGTGCCAGGCATCTGGATGGACAAGTGGTATGTTGTTAACGAGCCCATGCAAGAAAAAGTTGGCTGCTGGGGACGTTTCACTTCACCAAACAATCAAACAGATGGAGTGGTAATGTGCTGCACACACGGAGCTGTTGAACCAGTTCAAATCGATTTAATTGATTAGAAATGTTGACCACGTGACTTGATAGGAGAGTATAGTCATGTTACAAATGTAGGACGCAAAGCTAGATTATAACAGTGAATTCTTGCCCAGCCCCATGGTAAAGTAAATGACAACATGGCAGTTGTTTCTCCTCTTGGTCTGGTGCTCCAGCTGGACTTAACTGCCATCTTGACAAACAAATAATCTGGGTTGCCTGGAGCTTTCAAAGCTTCTCTGGCAGTTTCACCCCAACAGAGAAGCATGACGGTGAGATTACGCTGAGGTCAGAAAATCGCCCAGAGCGATTCAATTCCAGAAAACTCAAAAGAACTGTTGAAGCCTGTTGGAGGAGCCGCTACACGGCAAGTCCAGTTGCTGTTGACTTGCTACTTAAAAAGGACAATTCCGGCGCAAAATGAACCTAGGGGTTAATAACATATGTGTACCGAGTCGAACGTTCTCTGGGATCTGTTTTCATGCTAATCGAATGCGTCTCTAGCTTTAAACAAGCTACTGCAAACCGGGGGTTAGCTGCTAACGCTAGCTTTCGGGGCAGATGGTAAATCACTATTAGCGTTCATGTTTACATGAGGGCGCCATCTTGGAAAACAGCCATGAGCAGTCAAACGACCAACGCCGTGCAACCAGTAACATGGCTCAAACACAGCGTTTGTGAGTCGACTGCTCATGACTGTTTTCCAAGATGGCGCCCGCATGTAAACAGTAACACTACGGTCTTTATAATCCATCTTTTTAATAAACTGTCTGTACACTTACAAACTTCTCAATGCTTCGGTTTGCATGTAGGGACCCTCATTATGCTACCGTTGAAGTGTGGTGCTATTTTGAGCCTTGTTAGTGGTATAAAATAGTGATTTACCATCTGCCCCAAAAGCTAGCGTTAGCAGCTAACCCCCGGTTTGCAGTAGCTTGTTTAAAGCTAGAGACGCATTCGATTAGCATGAAAACAGATCCCAGAGAACGTTCGACTCGGTACACATATGTTATCAACCCCTAGGTTCATTTTGCGCCCAGAATTGTCTTTTAATAGGGCTGCACGATATGAGGAAAATATGTTATTGCAATTTTTTTGACTGATATTGTGATTGCGATTTGATTCCCCCGGCATTTGGATATTGCACTTGTACTTATTGCGATTTCGATAAAATTGCGATTAATTGTGTAGCCCTACTACTAAATATGCACACAATATTGCCAATCTCTGAAAAACGGGTTATTGATTTACTATGAAAATCTATTTACAATGAATGAATTACAAAATACACATCTCTGACTTGTTTGAACAGATTTAAAATTAGATAGGACTTGAATGACCTATGAGGGGGAACTGGGTGAAGCATGCTGACATTTGGCAAAACGACTCTCACCGTATATTTGTCCCATTTCTTCTCAGGATCGTACGGCTCCCAGCGACTAGCGGGGAAGATGTGCTTGTTCTTCTCATACCAGCTCCTCAGCACCACTTTACCTGCATGGGACTTTAGGCAAAATAGCACAACTGGGTTAACTTTAACATGGGTTTTAAATGTTGTTCCCACCCAAAGAGAAGTTACAGGAGAGCTGCACTTGCTTTTCAAGTTGTGCCAAGATAACCTCATGATGATAACATCTCATAATGATAACAATCTCCTGGTTTAAGGTGGGATAGAGATATTAATGGCTGGGTAGTCCATATCCTCGAGGTTCCACTCCCGGGATTGCTCCATTGCGGACGGAAATTCCACCGAATTGCAGTCATTTAGGCCGGATATTCCTTTGTGTTGGGATTTTAAACTCCAGCCGATTTCTGAGGACTATGGTTAACCTTTTCTCAGATCTCTGCAGGGTAAATCCAGACAGCTAGCTAGACTATCTGTCCAATCTGAGTTTTCTGTTGCACGACTAAAACAACTTTTGAACAAACACGTTTCACCAAAACAAGTTCCTTCCTGAGGCTATTTTACAGAGGCGCCGTTGCTCTGTACGGCGCTTGGCGCTGCCCATGACGATTGTGATTGGTTTAAAGAAATGCCGGAAAAAAAAACAGAGCATGTTTTTCTCCCATCCCGGAATAGTGTGTGGACTAGCCAGACCCTCTGCAGCGCCGCGGTGGAGGAAGGTCTGGCGTGTGAGTCTAATGGCCGGGTAAGTTTGGCTTTGTGATCAATTCTGATCAATGTCAACTGTCAGTTAATCAAAATTAAGTTGGATATAAGGTGCAGCACAGCGATGACTTTGGATGGAAAATGCAATTTGATTGTATTCTCTTATAAGCAGGTTTAAAGTCACACGAGTGATAAACGATCACTATATATAGTGATCGTATAGGCTAATTTACTGCTAGTCCTCCACTGAAGAACTATACGAATACTTAACATTGTAGTAAAATATCTACAACTATATTTTTTTGCTGCAAAACTGTAAGAATGTCATTAAGCTGCAGGTGCAGTGTTCTTCTTTGCCTAGCTTCACAGTCATATCCGTACCATGAACATAAACAGTACAAATCAGTTTAGCAAGGAAATTACACTGAAAAAAAAAGGAATAAATCTTGGATCATGAAGAAACAGGTGCAGCAGCCGATCGTGAAATTTTAAGGAAACAGCCAAATTTGTCAATTGATTTTGAAATTCTATCAAACAATAAATAAAACTGAAATAGTGTTTAAGTAATGAAACCCTTTGTAAGCCCAGCCTGTCTTAGTATTTTTTCGGATATCCTTTTTAATATTGTATTGACTGATTTACTGGCACACTATTGGTCATTTCAGTTTCTTCTGACATGAAGGTTGACACTGGTCCAGATCAAATCGAGAATTCTGTTCATTTCCTCTCTCAATCTCTTGTTTTTACTGTAAAATAAAATCGTCACCTCATCTTTCTCAACAGTGGCGTCGTTCACCAGACGAATATCATCGTGGACGTCAAAGCTGAAAAGAGGACCTGTGGGGGGAAAAAAGATAAACGGAGTAAAAAGGCAGGAAACACAACATCATATTGGTCCATTCAAAGAAACACATACTTAGGGTTAAATTATTTTTTTATCTTCTTCCAAAACGTAATATGTAAAAACAACTCAAGGTATTGTTTATGAACGGGCTGACAACTGTTATTCACCTACCAGATTTGCCTCTGGCTTTGGTCACAATGAAGTCGTAAAAACTGTGGTGCTGAATGAGAAAAACACATAAAAAAGTGAAAGAGTGAAAAAGTGCCACAGCTGCTGAACACATTCAAATCACACCATATACAGAACATACTGTATGGTATCCTAAAAATATTTTTTTTAATCTCTAGACTCTTAGACTATAATACCCTTATATATTTGGAATAACAAACAAAAAACGTCTACACAGAGCTTTTCTTGAGAGACACAAACACTATGGGAGTATGTCACCCCCCAATTGGTATGGGATTTACAGTTGAGGTGCTTTTGTGGTGGGTGGCAGGAGAGTGTTGAAATCTGACAGCTTGGGGAAAGAAGCTGTTGCAGAACCTCCCAGAGCTGGTCCTGATGCTGCGAAGTTCCATAGTGGAACCGGGTTTCGGTACCCAACCCTACCTAGGATGGGTGGTGGTAGACTGGCTCTCTTCAGTCTCAGCAGGAAGTGGGGTCGGTTGCACTAACAGGGATTACGCCTGGCCTTAAGCTAAATCACTTAAATCGTAGAGTAACTTTGCCTTCTAAAAGTGCATCTACCTCGGAATATGGAAGCCGGAGCTGGGAATGACGTCACACCTGAGTTCTTCTCGCTAAGGGCACGTTCGGACCAGAAAAAGTGATCCGGCGATTCACCGCAGGGTTGCAGTGGGAGTGTTACTTAAATGGTCCATTTGTGTGACGCCCTGTTCCGTTCTTTAAACCCCCAATGTAGCACAAGCAGGCTTTATATTTCACAGTTATTGGTTTCTGTCAAATCGTTTATAGAGCTCGACATTTCCAACTGCTCTTGAAGGCAGCTACATTTCACACAGTCCTTGAGCACACTGGATTAATGGAATACAGAGTCTAACGGTGCAAGTCGAGAGTGATTCTTGGAGTGTGAAGAAAGTACTTGTAGTGTACATGATCGTGCCAGTACTTACATGTGGGATAATCAGATCCTCTTTGATGTACATCAGCTGCTCTACTCCAGCAGACCTGCACAGACAAGAAATTCAGCCCAAAAAAAAGAAGAAAAAAAAAACACGGAAGAATTTTTACATGCAAGGAAAATGGAAGAGGGAAAACTAATTTAATAACTGGTGCAGAAGGCTAAGGGGTTAATAGTGAATGTTTGGTTGAGACTCCTTTCGTCTTCAACGTATCACCTGAGCTCACTGAAGTCCTTTCTGAGGACCTCCAGGGCCCTCTGCAGAAAGTTCTGGATGGTATTTCCCTTCTTCATCTGCAGGACACGGACACAGACACACACAGACACAGACACACACACACGAAGAGAGTGAGCACTGTGTTGAGAATATTGTTTAACCAAGGGAACGATGGAAATGTGTACTGTTATTGCCACATAAATACCCCATGTTATCAATAATGGGTTTGCATCAAGTTCCGTGGTTTTGAACACAGTAAACCCCTGTTGCAGCCTATCCTGCTTTACCTTGACAGTCTTACGATGTCCAGAGCCATCCCAGTAGCTGAACGTAATCTCAATCTCCTCACCTGAAGACAAAGACACACATCATTATTTTGGATTGAGAGTAAGTGTGGGTGTACATGCATGTTTGTACGTATAGTAAGGAAAAGAGTGTGGAATTCATTGGTCTTTAAAATGGGACGTTGCGGACCGAATGTCTGCTTGTGATTAGAGTTAAAGATACGTGGATACACCACTGAATTTAAGTAATAACAAAGGACGTTTGTGTGTGAGTGATTCTGACACTCACTCTTAATCTTCTCTTGTTTGAGCTCCCATTCCTGCCTGAGTTCCTCTCGGAGACGATTCTCCTCCTCCTGAACACAAGAAGCAGGGGGAAAAAAAATAAAATAAATCAATGTAGTGTAAATGTAAAGGTTTTTAGTAGAGGGCCATATTGCATTATGTCCAAGTATAAAAACTAGAATTTACGCCTTGCTTTTGTACGCCTTCCCCAAACCAGTCAAGTTGCAGTTTACATCCATGTCTGTCCAGACTATAACATATGTAGTGATGACCTCGAAGCAATTCAATAAAAGCTATTAAGTGTATTTTTCGGCGAAACGTGGATGCTTCACACACATCTTCAACCCGGCTGCACCATAGACAGTGAAATAAATGGACAAAGCGATGCCAGAGACTTCCACTGACACCCGAGAAGTCAATTAGAAGCACTTTTCCGGTGATGGCTGAGCGTTGCTGCGCAGCCTCCAACTGAGCTTGACGACGTAGATGTGACGTGAGCAACCTGTCTGAAAGTTGTAAGTCTTCTGGTAGCTGTGCCAAGAGAAATCTCAATCATTCCCAATCTTGTAGAGATGGAGAGCGTAGGTATATGTAATGGCCAGGACACACAGAGCCGACAGTCTGGCGAGGTCAGTGACTCGAGTCTGTTCAGTGTGTTCCGTGCCTTCGTCCTTCATTTTCGGACGCAAATGACCCATCTGATTGGTAGAGTGCTAACCCGGAAACGGGGAGCGGAATGCGCGTGACTAGAGTCTCTCAAAATCTGACAAAAATCTTTTAAACTGACCTTTGTCGAGCTGAAATGAAGACAGATTCAGCAACTGCATGGCCTATTTCTCGCTTAAAATGTTTTCAGAAACACGTTTCGGTGAACTATTTTAGTACAATATGAGATTGTATTCTGAACAAGCCGCCATGACAGTCTGCCTTTGAATTTCCAGAGAAACCAGACCCACGGGACGCGTCGTCCAATCAGCTGCCGGTTTTCAGTTTTGGGCGACAATACAGATTAGCGCCGCCTGCTGTTATGGAGACGTATTACGTCTCGTCGCTTTGCTGTGTTCCGAGGCACTCTTTTGACCAACTTGGGGAGACTGATCAGTCCGACTGTCTTTTCTGCCGACCGTCAGCTCTGTGTGTCTGGGCCTTAAGGAAATAACATAGGCACAGGCTAATTATTGCTAACTAAAATGCTAGTTAACATTAGTAATTAAACTTAAACAGCTAATGTAAGTCGAAACTGCCTGCGAGCTTCTCCTGACTATACAGTAATTCCTCTACTATGCGACAGAAAGTCCCGTGGTTATGACACAATCGTTCCTATTTTTACAAAACGTCTGCTACGGAGCCATAACTTGAGATACAAGGTAATGGAGCCTTTTATACATTGTCGTGTTTCTTTAGAAATAAACAATGGACAAATAGAGTCTTTAAACGTTTCAGATGTAAAGTGAATGGCAGAATGGAATGCTAACAGCAGGTGATGACTTGTTAGCCTCAGAAACTCCCCATTGGAGGTACGCTTTCCAGATGCTCGCTTACCCCCTTGGGCTGTACATGTGATAAATAAAATCACCGCAGATTCAAGGTGGGCACCCGATATAAGTGTCACAAGTTTAGTATTCCAACAAATGTGAAATATGGCCGCAATCTCCCCTCCTGTTCCTGAGTTATGGCGTTGGATGACGGCCAAAACAGTGTTTTGAAGAACGTGATGTTGTCACAGTAAAGTCGAACTTTGAATTTACAGTACCAGTCAAACGTTTGGACACGCTTTCTTATTGACTTGAATGGAAAAGCGTGTCCAAACGTTTGACTGGTACTCACTTCGTCATTTTATCCCATTAGACATTTGTGTGAAGGGTTGTCATAATTAGTGTATGAATTCCTGAGTTGGGATAGCTGCAATTATTCAGAAGCCTGTTTTGTAAAGAATTGTGAAAGTATATCTGGTCAGCCTGGAATTATTGCCCGAATAGTTGCTTGGTTTGTGTGTTTTAAAAAAGGTAAAACTGGGCTTTATATCCTACCAGCCTTTACAGTACAGTGATGACTCCCAGCTTAACACATCTGTCATTGTCGCAATTACATTATAATAATGTATAATTTGTTTTCAACCAAATGTCATAATTTAGAATTATATAAATTGCATTTAGTACTATTTAGTGATTTTATTTGGTAAGAGTAAAGTGCTTTTATTTTGAAGTCGCAAGGCCTTTTGGGACGCTCGTAAGTGAGAGCGTCGGCAAGCTAACAGCAAGCGAAGCCCGGACAATTTAATGCTCCGATAAAAGTTTTAAGGTTGTTATAGCGGATGTCAGCGATCTAAGGAAACCTCTAATCCCTTGTGTACAGCATGCAGCCAACGAGGTATGTCGTTCTGTCTGTATTTTACTTTGGTGAACGTTATTTTACATGCTGCACATGTCACTGCATGTTCATATTAAGCCAATGTGGGCTTTATTTTCTCGTTACACTGTGTGTTTAGTTTTCATGGTGGATTTGGAGAAGAAGCTTCAAATAAACCTGTAGCAAGAAAGCCACTTGTGTCTGCCAGTGCTTCGAGGGAATTATAACATCTATGGAGCTACCCTGTTAGATACCAATTGAATATTCCGACGCCTTGCAACAATCATATGTCATCACACCCCCAACCGGCACCGTCAGACACCGCCTACCAAGAGCCTGGGTCTGTCCGAGGTTTCTCCCTAAAAGGGAGTTTTTCCCCGCCACTGTCGCACTAACTGCTTGCTCTTGGGGGAATTACTGGAATTGTTGAGTCTTTGTCAATTATAGAGTGTGGTCTAGACCTACTCTATCTGTAAAGTGTCTCGAGATAACTCTTGTTATGATTTGATACTATAAATAAAATTGAATTGAATAGTAACGGGATGACAAACAATTAGGATTTCTTTTTCCTGAACAAAAAAAAAAAAAAAAAGATTGACCTCACCTCTCTGTCTCGATCAGGAAGGAAGCTTGTGTCCACGTCTGGATTTTTCCCCAGTTTCTTCTTCTTAGCACAGTCTATGAGAGGAAAAAAAAGTCAAACAAACAAACTTGCTAATTAACATGTTATATCTTTTAGCCAGAGCATACTCCAGCGCTGACACCGGGCTGAGATACAGTAGGTCTGGCAATGTGAGACTATTAATGAACCTACGGCTATACAGTATACAGCTGATTCTTTCTATTTACTTTGTGCTTTAACATTCTTTCATCATTACTCACAATCCTGTTCTTCCTCTTCAGTTTCCTCCTCCTCTTCTTCTTCTCCCTCGTCTTCTGGATTAAACGATAAACTGGCTATTTTCCTCTTCTGCTCCTCCTTTCTCTTCTTCTCTTTCTGCTTCTCAAGCTTTCTGCAAACAGAAAAGCATCACGTAAAGCTTGTATCATGTGGACGCGCCGACAGTTTTGTTGTCATTACTTAGAATTCCTCATGGGGGAGACAGAAACTACGCGCTATAGCTTAGCACTAGAGCAAATTACGTTTAACCATTTATCCAGTTAATTTATATAGCTCACGTTACTGTATTGTGTGAACATTTAACTTCATTTAATATTGTACGTGCCCTTTTCTTTTGCGGTGTGCAAAATGTTCCACCAAAACATGTTCCTTCCCGAGACTGTTTTTGCAGAGCCACGCTCGTCCGGGGCTTAGCACCGCCCAACACGATTGCGATTGGTTTAAAGCAAAACAACCCCTGATCGTTTCTTCTCCTATCCAGGAGTGTATGCTCCTGTTGCCAGACCTCCCTCCGCAGCGCTGTGGAGATAGGTCTGGCAATGCGAGACTAGCTGAGCGATATGGCCTGGCTTACAGTCGGTGCCTCAGCTCATCCCAAAAGTTATTGGATGCGGCTGAGGTCAGGGCTCTGTGCAGGCCAGTAAAGTTCCTCCGTCCAAAACTGTTAAAACTCCTTCTTTAAAAAAGGGTCCAACTGCCACAAAGTAGGAAGCAGCAAAAACAGTGGAATACTTGTGACCATTCATCACAGGTTTTGTTCCTAGTGAGAGTATGATTGTGAGCACAAATGATCACAGAATGATTAAAAAAGCCCCAGACTAAAAAGTACACAACAGGACAGTCCTGTTCACGTTTATGAGATAATCTGCAAGATTTGTGTCGTATTTTTTAGTTTTAGTAGCTTTTGTTTTTTGCCTAAAACATTCGAATTGTGGGGAGCAGCGATCAATAATAGTTTGCCTCTGCTACAATACATCAATTAACAGCTGAGCAACTGACCAGTGCAGAGTATGATGTGCATCTCCGGTCTAAGGCCGATGCGATACATTAAAGATCTATATGCAGCAACTAGCGATGTGATACGATCCGATTCACCCCCTATTGTGATGCGTGTGTGTGATTCGACACGATTTGATTCAATACATTAAATGTGATACAATTCAATTTGACGCAATGCTAAAGAATATGAAGCTCTTCTATGGTTTATTTTGGGTTTTTCTAGAGCAAATAACAAATGGTGTTGGTGAGCAGCCTGTGTGTGTGTGTGTGTGTGTGTGTGTGTGTGTGTGTGTGTGTGTGTGTGTCATTCTGAGAGTTAGTGCTGAGTGACATAAGTTATAGCGGGAAGAGTAGAGAATTTGGTGGAATGTGTAGCTCTTCCTCCTCCATGTTAATCTCTAATGTGAAAGGCCGCCGGACAGACACTTTCATGTCGGCGCACCAATGCAAATCACAATCTTTCCATCCCTAGGGGCAAAGCCATGTGCTCTGTATGATCAACCAAAGCTACTGCTACTGCGTGTAAGTGAGCAAGAGGGGCAGTGATGACACTCACAGCATGAGTTCCTTGGACTGCTCCTTCTTGGCCAGCTGTTTTTCTCTCTCCTTCACCAGCGCTTCCTGCTTGGCCTTCATATCATTCAGTGTAACCAGACCTGACCAAGACATACACACAAACAGGTCAAACAACAAACACATGGATAATTTCTCTCAACAATGTTGAAATGAAGCCCCTATGCAGTAATGCAAAATTATGTTGTTTAAGATTTTCATAATAAAACTGCATGTCAGCTCAGCTGTAATCTTTTGGGTCATATTTGTAAGCCGGTCCAGGCAGGTGACAGGTTAGTGTTACAAGAGGGTTTATGTGCAACAGCAACAACAACAACAACGATTCTTACCAACTGTGCTGGACTTCAGCTCTGCCTCCACAGCATCATAGTGAGCTGAGAATTTCTTATCAATGTTGGACTTGACCATGTTGTCCTGCGAGAGAAAATAGACACACAGAGCAAAGACCAGACGTACAGGTGGGTTAGGTTATCCTGCCATTACTTTAAAGCATTCAAAGTGACAGGATGCTAGGCTTTGAAAAAGTGAAAGAAAAGAGTTGAATTTGTCCACTGTGAAGGTTGTCGAAACTTTGTCAGGTGGGTTAAGAAGTTTGTTTATTGTAGAAAACCAGGGGAGAACGCGGATGCAAAAATCAAAACGTAACGGTAGGAGGCAAACATCAGTAAATATTGAGAAGTGTGAGCTGCAAGTTCCGTGGTACATTCCCATTGCAAATATCCCATTAACATTGATTGAGTAAAATTGCCAAAACTCGTCTACGTTGAATATAGCGCCCCCTAATGGCCGAGCTTCGCCAAATTTGGTACAGAGCCTCAGAGCGACATGCCGAACGAGCATCACAAGTTTCGTGAAGATTGCATTTACTGTGGCAGAGATATTGCAATTGCAAAGTTGGCTAAAATGTTACGTAGATACGATGTTTAAAACACTGTAAGGACAACAGTAAAGGCGCCTTCACTGACCCCGCAGCAGGTCGCTCGCACTCAAGGCTCTACGTACTATAATGACTAATTATTTTGGACGACAGACTAATTTAGGTCGCAGTAATACCTGACAGACACGTTATAATTTACGGTAAAAAAAAGTTACAAACCTCTGCAATCTTCAGCTTTAGCTGCTCAAGATGTTCTCTTTCTTTTTCTCGTTTTTTCATCAGCTGCATGGCTCTCCCAGCCTCACTGGCAGCTCCTTTGTACTGCGCCATGTTGCTTTCTTTGTTTTCGACGCTCGCTTATGAGAAGTTTTAATACACAAATAACAAAACGAAGAGTTAACTTGTGAAATAAAACACAGATTTTTCCAGAACTGTGAAGGTAGACCCGGGTAGAACTCCTTGCACACCACAACAAGAAAAATGGCGACGACGCAGTGCATGCTGGGTAGACGGAATGCGATGACTTCAAGTACCTCAGGAAATTTAGGGATTATATCTCCAGACAGCAACGAAAGAACATAAATACTGACACATATTACAGTGTATCGATGTAAAAAGAAGAAAATATATTTTATTTATTTAAATCACCAATGCAATATGTCACGGAAAGAAATCCATATAATGTATTAGTGTTGCAGCCATAAAAAATGGTTGCAACTAAATATTATTTCCGTCAATGATGATTAATAAATTCATTCATTCATTTTTTCTTTTTTTTTCTTTTCTTTTTTTTTTTTACAATTAAAAGATTTATGGTGGTGTATACAATGTTAGAAAATGATAAAAAAAAAAAAAACCCAGAGCTTTCTTAGACATCATTTTTTAAAGAAACGTAGCAAACCCTCAAACCTGAGAAGCTGGAAACTGCAAAAATATGAAATGTTTTGCTTGATTAATGAATACATGAGTAAAGATTAACCAGGATTGTGCATTATTGATTCATGTTCTACTGATTAAGTAAACATATCATTCTCAGTATTGATTGATTGATTAGGTCAACTGTATTTCTGACTGATCTGTTTGTGTGAATAACTTTAAAATCCATTTACTTAGTCTATTTGTAAAACAAAAGAAATATGCTCAAGGGTTTTTTGACATTTCCTTTATTGATAGCTTGATACAATTGAATCAGAATACATTTTTAAATAAGTATAATAATAATATGTTGTGTATGAATTGGCTTTACATGTAGAAAACATATCAAATAGCATTAACATACAATGTTGCAGAACCATGCCAATTAAAAAAAACAAAAAAGACATCAAATTTAAATGAAGTTATCTAACTCTCCCTCCCTCCCTCCCTCCCTCACTCACTCACTCACTCACTCACTCACTCACTCACTCACTCACTCACTTGTTATGGCTCACATTCATACAGTCTCTTTGTCTTTCATTTGGTGCCAGTCCTTGTTCGACAGTGAAATGGCGATTTGACTGCAGCAGAGAGCAAGAGACGTACAGAAGGGAGAGATAAAAACATTCACAGTACACATACACAAGGAGCGCAGGCATGGAAGGAAGGTGTTGCTCAGCTGTACGCAAGGCACCACAAACCTATAGGAAGGGTGGGAAAAATAATTTCAATGACTGTGTCTAAAAACTCTCTCTCTGACAGGACAAATGAGGAGAAAAGATAAACAATTTATTATGTGAGTGAAATGTGTCATTTTAGGAGTGTAAATCATAGTGAAGCCCTTGTCAACCAAGGTTAGTTAGGGAGTAGGGAACTTGTGTAGCATGCTGTTTCTGAAGTTTCAGTTGAGTGTGTGTGAGCACTAATATAGCAGGTTTCTATCTTTTGCACTTTTCTAGTACAGTGTGAGTTCAAAACATGTCTATTTGGAACAGGCCGATTGCTTGGCCTCCTGTATTGCTGCTTGTGGGTTTTTTTTTTCCAGAACCATTGTACCCCGAAATTACTTCCAGAAGGCCTCCAAATCACTTAATATGCAACCCAGCTGTATACCACTGACATAATGTGTACTTCTACTTCAGAGATTGTACACTGTACATTGACATTGTACTACTACATTTACCTGACAGCAAATGGTACTGGTTACTTTGCAGATTCAAATTTTACTCACAAAAACATCCCAATTAAAATATGATGCATTATTATTCATTCAATTGTCCAGCATTATATTCAAGTTAAAATGTTCACCCTAAATACCCTAAGTACATTGTGCTGATAATATATGAGGGGTGGAAGTAAAAAAAATGAATTGATAAAAATGGAGGTGATGAAATATTTTTGAATTGAAAAATAGAGTGAAAAATGATCAAGTGATTTGATTCATTTAATGCATATTTCATTAATAGGATAGGGTGGTTATTTTAAGTCAATATTCAGTACATTGTTCTGGATGGTGTATGGGGTTGAAGTAACAAAAAATAATTGAAAAAAACTGAAGTGAAAAAATTACATGTGTATTGAAAAATAGAGTGATAAATGCCATCATGTCATTGTAATTATAATAGCTTTGGGTTTAAACATGTTGGCTTATAAAGATGTCACATGCAATGCTAGGATTTTCTGACATTTTATTGTCTAAACGATAACAAAGTTTTGGACATATTAATTGGTAATGAATTGATTGCAGCCCTTCTCATAACCTGTAACTGTAAAATTAGGATTCACAAGCCAAAAAACATCGGGAACAACTTGTTTAGAGCAAATGTGCTATTATAGTAAATCTTCTGCATTTACTGTGTTTGATGAATGAGTGAGCATGTGACTGTCTCAGACACTAATACACACACACACATATATATATATATATATATATATATATACATACCAGACATGTAGACAGGCAAGAATGGCCAGGGAAATACCACACAGAAGAGCCAAGGGCACAGCAAGCAGCAAGGAGAGGCAGCGGTACGTCAAGATACGTGTCCTCTCGAACCCAACAACACTGTAAAGCCACACTTGGTCAATGCTACGAGGTGTGGCGGGCTCTGCCAGAACATCACTGACCTCCACCTACAGACACGGAACAAGAGAGTGGGTGGTAGAAGTCAAATCAGTTTATTCTTAAAGCAAATAAAATAAAATAAAACTGTCCTCTCCCAAAAAAACGACCCCATTGTTTGCATAAGTAAATCATGTGCTCGGTTTTAAGGGGAAACATAGCAATGATAAGGTATGTTATATTTTCTAAAGTGACTCAAGTGGAAGCATAGATAATCAAAATAAATTAGGTCCTAAAATGGAACCTTGGGGTACTCCACATGGGATAGCAGCAGAAGAGGATGACTAATTATTATATTATATATTAAACCACCTGCCAACACTGCTATGGCAGACAATGTAGAATAATATAGAGGGGAAAAGGGAACGTGAACCTTGAGGTGCTGGTTGATGCCATAAGGGTCCCTGTTGACAGGGCAGGTGGGCATAGGCGTTGCAGGGGCTGTGGGAGGGGTCGGAGGTTTGGGCACTGGAGTCGCAGCTTTGGATGCAAACTCTGGAGGAGGAGGAGGCGTGTTTATTTGTTCTTCTCCTCCATTGTCCGCATCACTGTCATCATCATCAATCTTACACTCCACCAAACAGTCGTCGCTGACCATCATCATCCTCACTGAAGAAAGAGGCACATGCTTGTTTTCACATGCATAAAGAAAGATGGCCACACAAAAAATTTAACATATGCGGATACCTGAAGTATACCCTGTTCTGATCTTGTCTGACATTAACATACACACATATACACTGTAAAGCAGTGCGCACACACAAACACACACACACACACACACACACACACACACACATGCACACACAAATACACTCCTGCAGCAAATGGCAAACATGTAGTGTGTAACAGCGAGCTGAGCACTGGCACTACCACCTGTTCTTTAGCCCCCAAAAAAGAAGCCACACCAAAATCTGTAAATAGCAGCTGGTAATTTTAAAATGACATTTTTTTAAATGAATCATGCAGTAAAGCAAAATTGTCAATTTTATCTTCAGATTTGATTCAAAGTATTAACAGTTCATTAAAAAACTTTTATTCTTTGAGACTTTAAAGACTTTTAATCAACTTGCATGAATCAGATATGATACACAATATACATGAAACAGGTGCTTTGAGGTGAAGAGCTGTAGTTGTAACTCATATCCTTGCTGAATTAGAAAGAAATGAAATAGAAATCATTGCAGCAGATCCACAACAGGGACAGCTACAGTAGAAACGATCAATCGTGTCTGACTTACCTTAACGTGCTATCTTAATCCTATATCAGTGACAGAGACGCTTGCAGGGAGACAAGGCAGGGGAGCCCTGTAGAGAGTGCTAATCTGAAATGTCAATGAGATCACTTCCACCGCTTAATCACAGTGTCCCTCAGAGCTGAGTTGGCTTATGAGAACTCATAGAGAGGCACACACACACACGCACGCGCGCACACACACACACACACACACACACACACACACACACACACACACACACACACACACACACACACACACACACACACACACAGACCCAGTGTTTGACACTGACTTAGAGCAGCAGGAGTGCTAAAGTGGTACAGTGCCTTTCCTTTTATATTCCTTGTGTGTGTGTGTGTGTGTGTGTGTGTGTGTGTGTGTGTGTGTGTGTGTTAAATATGGCTGTGGGAAGAAGTTATTTTAGGAGGGGGAGCGGATGGGTCTAAAAGATCGCGTTACAGCACTTGGGTGCCATTGTAACAAGATATTAAAACAATCAAAGACACACCAACAATACAGCCAACCAGTGTAAATTCAAAGTCTGAATGGATACATTTTACAAAGCGATGAATCAGAATACAGAAGTGGCAGATCTAGACATGTTTATATTGGGTGGCAGAAGGTTTTGGCAGGGTGGCATGGGAGGGTGGTGGGTGGGGATCCCCAAATGAAAATAGATACTGCAGCTAAATGACAACAGAAAATAACCAATAAGTAAAAACATGTTTTTTTTTTTACTGAGAGCGATATGGTAAATCATTGTACCGGACTTTATATGATCAGAGAGATAAACAATTAGGTCCTGCTGGATTTGTGTCAGTCTTTGTCTCTCCATAGTTTCTGTTCCTCTCCGAGTCTGTCTCATCTTTCTCACTCAGCTCTTCATCCCTCACTCTAGTTTTTCTCCATCTCCCTCTTTTCTTTCTCTCATTTCATAAACTTCTTGCCTCTGTCTGTTTGTTTTATATGTTTTATATGTCTTTTTATGTTATCTGCCTGTCACTTCCTCTCTTTTTTTACCATTTCTCTTATCAATTCAATTCAATTAAATTTTATTTATAGTATCAAATCATAACAAGAGTTATCTCGAGACACTTTACAGCTAGAGTAGGTCTAGACCACACTCTATAATTTACAAAGCCCCAACAATTCTAGTAATTTCCCCAAGAGCAAGCATTTAGTGCGACAGTGGCGGGGAAAAACTCCCTTTTAGGAAGAAACCTCGGCATACCCAGGCTCCTGGTAGGCGGTGTCGGACGGCGCCGGTTGGGGATGTGATGAACAGTGGCAATAATAGGCACAATAAAGATAATGGAACAGTTACTACAAATGGTAGTCGTAGTAGTTCATGTCATAGCAGGGCACTGCAGGGCATTACAGGATGTAGTGTGGCACAGCATAGCATAGCAGGACGTAGAGGACGCAGCAGGGTTCAGCAGGACGCAGCAGGACACTGCAGGGCACCGCAGAGTGTAGCAGGGTGTAGCAGGGAGTGCAGCAGGACCACGGCGACAGCTGCAACCAAGATCTTGGTGCCATCCTAATCCTTATCATCTCTTCATCCTGCATGTCTTCAACATTTGAAGCTTGAAATATCTGCATTGTTTCCCTTTATTTTCATTTTCTATCAGAAGGCCAATCTAGCTACTTCTTGTGTGTGTGCTAATGCTGAGTACTGACTTACTGCGCAACAGTCAATATGTGAAATAATCTATTGGTTGAAATTTGTGTTTTATATTGTTTGTTGTTAATGAGCTACCATCAAAACAACAAATCAGTAAGTACCATTTAGATCATGGCAAGATATTCCCAGTCTGAAGATGCAGGCTGTTTGTGTTTGCCCGTTTGACCGTATGTTTAGATCTAACAAGTGGATGTTGGAGGAAGGTCACTTCTAAGTTTGTTTATTTTCTAATAATTTCTTTTACCAAACCTCCATAATTGATCTTCTGGTACTTGCAGTGTAAGTGCCAGAAGATGAATTATGTTTTAAGGCGAATAAACCATCAAGCTAACATTCCCCAAACCAGAGGTTCCCAACCTTTTTGGCTTATGACTCTTAAAAACAAATGTCTACTCGTGACTACTTGGCCTTGTCCCAGGTTGCATTGCATGTCTCTGAGTTGCGAGCAGTTAGGGTTAGCCAAACCAAAAGATGACGATGTTCCCTATTTAGATGGTTTCATTTGGAGAGTTTTTAGAAGTATGAAGAGGGGAACAATTTTAAGTTTTTCGCAATACAAGAAGCAAAGATAAGAGGAGAGAAAAGTAAGACGAAATAAGTAAGACAAAATATCTTATTTTTAAACGTGTTAATCATCTTAAGACACCTCAGATTTACCCTCAGAGGGCCTAAACATCACCAGTTCAAACATGATAATACAATTTGGTTTACTGCGCACCTGCAGCTCGTTGGTATTAATTACAGGTCCCATGGCATGAAAATTTCACTTTATGTGGTTTTTTAACGTTAATATGAGTTCCCCTATGGCCTATGGTCCCCCAGTGGCTAAAAATGACGATACGTCTAGTGATGAACTGAAGTTAAGCAAAGAAAGTTGAAGAATCCACCAGTTCTGTTGTACAGCAGGCAACTGAACTTGATGATTATAATGAACATGCTCTAATTATTGAATCCAGTTTATCTTAATACCATAGACTGTATAGCTTATTACATTCATTACGGACTTGGTTTTAGTTTAACGTAGACTGTTTCACTTCACTGAGAAAAGTAGTGCTGTGCCTACTATTTTTGCCTGTTTCGGTGCTCTGGACAACTTAGGGACACAGTGATGACTGAATATTGCAATATGTTACAATTAGGCTAAGGGTTGGGGGGAGCCCCTCAATAGGTGTAGCAGCCACCCCCACATGGCCCCCTCTAGCTCTTCCCCTAGAATACAGTCATTGATATGCAGTTTAAATACACTGAAAACCACTTAATCATTCATCACTTTATCAACTTTATTGAATTCATTTTTTTTTTTTACCACACATACAATTGGACACAGTAACTTTAGTGACATCATCAAACAGTGATCCAGAATAACAGGGTGTTTTAACCATAGAGGCAGAATCAATTAAAAAAGGATTCTACTTATATGTTTATAATACTGAAACACGACAGAGGGGAGCCACTGTGTAGAAAGTCAAAGTAATTGTACACCTCACTGCAATAATCCTCAAAACAATGGGACCTGTGGACGGTGCTAGATAAAGTCAGAGGGGGATGAATGAGACAAGAGTTTTCGATCTTGGCTCCAAAATGTGCTGTTGAATTCACAGTTTAAACCAAAGGAAGTCACTGAATCCTCTTTAATATGGGGGCCGTTTTTGGCTCTTGAGGCTAGGGGGCACAGTTTCCAGTTGAAGAATAGGTCAACCAAAGCCCTGAGTGAGAAACTCTAACGTAGCCTGGCTCTAACTCTGCGAAAGCCCTGAGTTTTGACCTGCGTATCAGACCATGTATCACATATGAAGGGGAATGTTTTTTCAGTCTTTTTGTGTGTGTGTGTGTGTGTGTGTGTGTGTGTGTGTGTGTGTGTTTGCGTGTGTGTGCTAACGCTGCATGCTGCTATAGAGTACTGATCCCACTGCTTACAGTTTTCCCAGCTAACATCTATGGGGCCCCAACATGTTCAATATTAAATAATTAAATAAATAAATAATTATGAAATATTCACATGAATGAATTGTGTGACATACAGTTTACAAATAAAACAATCATTTCTGAAATAAAGATTAAGAAATTATTAAAGCTCCGTTTATTATTATGAAATGTTATTTCATCACAACTAGGCTAATGAAACAAAATCAGAGTAGAGCTTTTTAGGACTATTTTTTATTTCAAAATTTTCAAAAGTCTATTTGTATTTCATAATGGCAGCTTTCCCAATAACACTTGTATTAATAATGCCACTTTTCATGACAGTGAGTAATATATATGTAATTGAATTGTTAATGTTATTATAGTAACTAATGTTGAAAAAACATTTCAAAATAATGTGTTGACTTCTAAGAATTGCCTAAATGTTTTCACAAAATGTTTGTTCCTTTATATATTTTACACAGTTTATTCACATGCTTATTTATTTCATAATGTCTTATTAAATATTGAACACTTTGGGGTTCCACCTTCCTAGATCACATGACTTTTTTAAATATAATATGCAGAGTTCAAATCTTTTTAGTGAAATACTTGTGAAGAGAAAAAGATGTGAAGGCACTCAGGCCACGGATCAGTTTTCTTTCATTTGAAATGAAGCAAACATTAAAAGAGTGAGCTGATCTTAGACCTGCCACTGGGGGGCAGCTTAAGTATTTTGTTGTTGTTTTAAGTATCATGGCAACCACTTTAACAAGTCCGTCTGGTGATGTCACATCCCTCATTCTTCAGAAAATTACAAAAGCCTTGAGAACAAAAACAGACCAGAACAAAAACAGACCAAAAACCAGCTGGAAAACAGACACACTGGACGTACAGTAACACGGCACCGAGACTAGTGGCACTATGAAATGGCAGAGACGCAAATATTATACATGTGTCAAAAAAATAAATCTTCACCAAATGTATCATGGACATCAGCATAATCTTCATCGTTAAACAATGAATCAGTGATCCCCACTCATCCTCTCCTCCCACTTAGTCCACCGGTCTGAAAAGGGCCCGTCCTCTGAGGCTGAATCCTACTTTTTTGGCAGTGGGGGCAGCTTGAGGCAGAGAGGAAGAGGAGGAGGAGGAGGAAGAGGGAGCAGGGGCGGCGAGGGTGGACGGCGGCACGGCCGGCTGGCGAGACAGGAGCTCCTTGAACACCGAGTTCATCTGACGGCTGATCATGTCCTGAGAGAGCAAGAAGAGGAGGAGGAGAAGCAAACAGCAAAGGGAAAGAATGACATGCAGGATAATGAAAGTGTAATCTCAGTGGCGCTAATAACACCTCCCACTGAACAGGGAACCTGTGACGAGTGAGAACTTGCTTGATTAACTGCAGAAGATGCATCATGGATGCTGCGTTCGAGTTCATCCAGAAGGTGATCGATGGGACTGAAATCAGGTAACTGTGGCCAGATTATTTATGTCATTTCCCATTAATGTTCTTTCTTGCACAATGACAGGCATTATCATATTGGAAATACTCCTACATCTCTGGGGAACATGATAGCATGAATATGTAAACCCGGCCTGATGTTTAAAATATGTTCTGGAATCAATGCATTGATCTGAAGGTATTAAAGTGCTCATATTATGATTTTTGGCTTTTTTCCCCTTTCCTTTATTGTGTTATATATCTTTTTTGTGCATGTTATAGGTTTACAAAGTGAAAAAGCCCAAAGTTCACCCCAAAGGGAGTTACCATCTCCAACAGAAAACACTGTTCACAAACTCCTGAGCTAATCGCCGTCACTCTCTCACTTTTTCCCTCTAGCAAACACACACACACACACACACACACACACACACACACACACACACACACACACACACACGCCGGCTCAACGCACACACCAGCGCACAAGTATAAACATCAAGCCACTTACGTAGGCTACGGCGAAAGCTCTGCGTGGAGCCTCCGAGCTGTAAAACAAGCTTTATAATGCTAGCCTAGCTGCTGGTGTGGGGCGCCCTCATACTCTGCTTCTGACTGGCTAGTAGTCCTTACCTAGCTACTGCACATGTGCGTCTCCCAACAAACATGAAACAGAAGTGCGATGCCTCACTCTGTAGCTAAAACAGAGAGCTCAACACACAGGGTGAAAAGAGGAGCTGCAGCAATGTGCAGTACAACAAAATATAGTGTTTTTTTATTTTTTATTAAACCATGTAAACCTATTCTGCTACAACCTCTAAATACAATTATAAACCTGAAAATGAGCATAACATGAGCACTTTAAAGTATTTTACAATGGCTTTGGCTCAATTGTCACAACAGTTTCAAAAATCCAAGAATCCAAATTGGGGATTAATGTTATGTGCTTTCCAGCATCACAATACTGTTTTACTATTACTGTGGCACTGACTCCATTTTGAATGATTAAACAAAAAAAAAGGTATCCCAGGTATGACGTCTTGTAGTTCAAACAGAACAGAAAACAGCAAACTGATGCACGATTATAACGTCTCATTAACACAATTGTTTTGCGAAATGATATACTAGGGCCACGAAACATTTCCCCCCCGCCCGTTTATCAGCCATATATTAAACTTAAGATATTTCTTGTGCTCTTGTTCTTCTTTTATTGTGAATATTAAAAATTACTGGATTTGAAAAACCCAACAACTCTACAGTCTTGGCGAGTCCTCAAACCTATTTTAAAGGACAATTCTGGCTCAAAATGAACCTAGGGGTTAATAACGGATGTGTACCCACTCTTTCGTTCTCTGGGACATGTTTTCATGCTTTTGTGTTTGTAGCTTGAAAGAAGCTAGCACGGACCGCTGATTAGCTTACAACGCTAGTATTTGGGGCACAGGGAAAGTAAAAATAAATCACTATTTTGTACCACTAAAAAATCTCAAAATATCACCAAACTTCAACGGTAGCATAATGAGGGTCCCAACATGTTAACTGAAGCATTGCGAACTTTGTAAGTGTACAGACGCTTTATTGAACGAAGAGCTGCGGGAGCTCCGTGAAAGGGCTACGAGAGAGAGAGCTATGCCGCAACACAGCCTCGTACTTCGGGAAACTGGTGGTGTACCTGCGGACATTGTGAAGCTATGGCCACCGAACAGGAGTGTCTGTGTTGCACGAAGTGGGACCTGTTGCGTCGCGACACCCAAGAGACGCAGTGTTTTGTACAGTCTGAAGATTTCCCCTCTCTGAAAAACAGGGCTGTACTTGAAACTTTTTTCCATGTACCGAAAATAAATTGGAGACGGCGACCCAGACCGGAGGGACTAGATGGACAGTTATCCACTGAGTAAGTAAACTAGACAAGTTATATTTTACATCGGTGTGATTATTTGAGATATATTGAGCAAATTGCTTTTGATTTTAGTTTGCATCGCCAGCTGTAAGTCATGACTGGTTTCCCAAAGTACGAGGCTGTGTTGCGGCATAGCTCTCTCTCTCTCGTAGCCCTTTCACGGAGCTCCCGCAGCTCTTCGTTCAATAAACTGTCTGTACACTTACAAAGTTCTCAATGCTTCGGTTAACATTTAGGGACCCTCATTATGCTACCGTTGAAGTTTGGTGATATTTTGAGCCTTTTTAGTGGTACAAAATAGCGATTTATTTTTACTTTCCCTGTGCTCCGAATACTAGCGTTGTAAGCTAATCAGCGGTCCACGCTAGCTTCTTTCAAGCTACAAACACAATCACTTTGTACGAAAACATGTCCCAGAGAACGACAGAGTGGGTACACATCTGTTAATAACCCCTAGGTTTGTTTTGCACCGGAATTGTCCTTTAAATATTTATTCAAATGCATATGAATTTGTCTTGCATCACTGCATGTTTATGTAGCAACACATATACGTGTGGGAGAGAAGGGAGATTTGTGCAGACGCAAGGTCTATATTTTTCTGGTCACTGAGTAAATGTTCTGTATAACACTGCTGTCAGTGGAAAACTGATGTGTGCATGAATCATTCACAGAGAAAAAGAAATTCAGAACAGGAAGTCTGATTATATAGATTCCAATCTGCTTTTTGGAACAGAGCCTTACATGTGTTACTAGCATCCTTTGGCATCAACAACATTTGATTGAGTCTACTGAATTCCAAGTAAGTAGGGAGACATAATTTACAGTTTCTCAGGTGTGATATATCAGCCCAGGTCCAGGATAGAGTCCAGGATGAACTACCAACCTTGTCGACTGCTGGTCTGTCTGCCTGACCGAATGGAAGTCTGTCTGTGGTTCTGAAGCTGCCCTGTCTCACAGTGTCCAAAGTGTGTCTTCGCTCCTGAGACCTAGAAGACAAAAGGTACAACTGGTTAGACAAAACATAGTCTCCTTTTTTGCCAGACCATCCTCCAAGGTGCTGCGGACGAGGGTCTGGCTGGTCCACATACCATTCCGGGATGGGAGAAAAACGTGCTCTGGTTTATATGCATTCCTTTAAACCAATCACAATCGCCATGGATGGCACTAAGCTCTGCACGGAGCCGCTGCCAAATAGCCTTAGGAAGAAACTTGTTTTGGTGGAACGTGTACGTTCAAAAGTTGAGAGAGAGAGAGAAAGAGCTGAGAAAACTCAGATTGGACTGATAGTCAAGCTAGCTGTCTCAATTTACCCTGCAGAGATCTGAGGAGCAGTTAGCCATAGTCCTCAAAAATCGGCCGGAGATTACAACACAAAGAAAGCGGAAGGAAACAGACATCGGCAAAAAGACATGCATCCGGCGGAATTTCCTGCGGCACCAGAGCAATCCCGGAAGTGGAACGTCGTGGATATAGACTAGACAAAAGATAACTGAAGATAGATAGAGATAACTCAAATATACATATACATAGATGCTGATTCCTGAATGCCAAAGCTAATCTGAACCTCGCTTCATGTTTTGGCAAGATACGTTTTTCTCCATCTTCTTACACTACAAAGACATTCATATCATGTCAGATCAGGACAACTGTCCAAATTTCAGTCAAAAATTAAATGCAGACTCTCTTTCCTGTAATTATTCCTCTGTAACAGCTAAATTGGCACTTGCAATGACTACCACTGCCATCCTTCTAATGTTTATAATTGGCCCTGTTCACACCTGGCATTAACTTTCGCCCTCAGTGATCTGATAAAAAGTGGACAGCTCTAAGTACAGGTGTGAATGCAGCCAAGACGCATTATTGACGCATTGAGATCTGATCTCTCCGACTACATTTGAGGTGGTTTGGCCCGCATATGCTGAATGTTTCTACGTGAATAATATAAGTATATCCCCAATATCTCTCTGTATAATACATGTAATATAATGTGTATATAAATATATACAGTATATCATATCCGATATATCCCTATATATTAGAGACTATATACCTCTATGTGTTTGAGTGTTAAACCAAGCAGAGTATTTTCATACGTTATACAATACGTGCATACAGCATGCATTGTGTCCGAGGTGTTTGTCAGTCTTACACTGGCAGGTGTCGTGTGGCGGGAGAAGTTGGCTGCTTTCGATTGGGACTACCCTCACTTCCTCTCTGTCTCCCAGGCAACGAAGCACTGTCGCTGTTCACCCGCATCCTGTTGAGACGTACACAGAAACCTTGTAACTTTGTGTCGTGTGCATTCATGTGCGAGTTTGTCCGCGTGTGTGACTGTATGCAATAATGTGAGTATTTCTGTCTGTGTGTATGTATTTTGCTGTCTACATCTATTGTGTGTGCTGGTAGGCAGTGTGCATCCAGGTACATGTGTGTGTGTGTGTGTGTGTGTGTGTGTGTGTGTGTGTTTTTGTGTCTTCTTGTTTAAAAATATATTCGTGGGGTCCAAAAACCGGGAGTCCAGTATACTTGTGGGGTCTGGATAGCTTTGTGGGGCCAAAATGCTGGACCCCACAACTTTAAAGGGCTATTTGATGGTTAAGACTTGGTTGTAGGATTAGGGTTAGAATTAGGTTATGGTTAGGGTGAGGGTTAGGGTAAGGGTTAAGGTTAGGCATTTAGTTGTGATGGTTAAGGTTAGGGTAAGGGGCTAGGGAATGCATTATGTCGATGACGGGTCCCCACAAAGATAGTGCCACGCATAGTGTGTGTGTGCGTGTGCTTGTGTGTGTGTGTGTGTGTGTGTGTGTGTGTATACCGAGTTGTGTTCTCCGTCTGTGGATCTTCTGCTGTCAGGTTTCCAGTGCTGCCTCCACCTCCTCCTCCGTCCTCTCTTTTCCCTCGCTCTGATCTTTAAATATAGGATGGGAAGGTTGAGTGACAAAATAATTGTAGGAGGGAGCAGGAGCAGGAGTGACTAGATTTCTAATATATTATGGAGATGAGGTAGAAATCTAAAGCGGGTGGACAAAATAATGAAAACTCCTTACAATACATTACATTACAATGCAACAGCTCTACAAAAACACAACTTTTGTGAAACGCATGATATTCAATTTTTTAAAGGTTGTGGCTTTTAGCGGTGTTATATTGTAAGATATCATCTTCTGTTTAGTTATCCCCCCCGTTTATATAACCTACACTTTGTCTGTACAACTTCTGTAATTACTATGGCCAGGGTTAAGTGGATTGGTTTAGGCCAAACACCTACACACACAAGTACAGAATACAAAACTGAGGTTGAACTACTTATTCATGATTTGTGTCTAAACCAGTGGTGGTTAAAAAACCTTTTTAATCTGTGGGACGTGTTCAGTGTGATTTGTCTTTTTTCAAGGCACCTGACCCCCATACACAAACGCACACACAAACACCCACACCCACACCCACACACACACACACACACACACACACACTTTTTTGGGGCTGTCTCTGGGTCTGCTGAGGGCTGAGATGCCGAACTATTCCTTTAATGTAAATTGTGCTCCGAGATCAATTTCAAGATCCACTTCTGTCTTGACAATGGTTCTGGATATGGCCTCAGTGGTTGGCTGAATGGTTCTGAAGTTGAAATGTCACTCACCCTTCCAACATACTGATGTACTTGTGAGGGATGAGACCCTTAACCCCGCCCGCTTCGCCTCTCCACCAATCACAGGAGGCCTTGCTGTAAACGACGAGAAGCTCTCCCTGCTTGAAGGACAGCTCTGCTGGAGATCTCGCCACATAGTCAAACATGGCCACTGCCTCCCACTCTGTACACACATGCACGGTTACAATCAACTCAGGCACATTATTAATCTCAACTAATTCATGCATGCTTATGCATCATACTTCAAATCCAAAAATATCTTATTCGAAATGTAAACATGGTTTGTGGTACATTCATGTGAAGCAGGCTTTAGCTATTTAGGCTATGGCTAATCCAGACTCTGGGGTGTGTGTGTGTGTGTGTGTACTGTACTGTACTGTATGTACTCACCGTCCTCACTGGGCAGTGGCTCAGTCTCTCCGTCTCCCTCCTCTGTGATTGGTTCGCTGCAGACAAGCAAAAAAATGAGAGCCAGTGATGCATAGTTCTTCTTCTGTTTGTCAGACAGACCAACTGTCATACCACAGGCTTCTCATATACCATTACTCACTTCTCTTATGTCATTTTACATAATACAGTACTTCCTACTGGGTTCGCAGGCGACTCCTAAAACCTCAAAAGCACTGATAATGCTCTGTCAAATGTCAAAAAGTGTATTATATAAATGTCCATGAAGAAAACAGACAGACTTAAAAAATGTTGGGGTGTTAGAGGTTTCCGTGGACACTGTTGATAGGCTAGAGGCTAGTGTTCAATTTTAGTGAGCAATCAACTTAATAGTATTAAGCAGTTTTTACACAAAGAGTGTCTGTTTAATGCTTTTGGCATGGCATGAAATTCAGTTTCGAGAGGATCAGCCACGAAAAAAGGGGCTAAGGGGGAAGCTGCTCTACGTACAGGGCAATGCAAGGCTGTTGCCCTGTCGTTTATTTACGAAAATACGGTAGAAATAAGCGTTAAATTATGTTTAAACATGAATAATGGTAGCCAGTTTAATCACATATTCAAGTTGGAATAATTCAACAATTCAACCAGATCTGACTAAATGCATCAAGACCATTTTCCTACCGAGCTCCAACACTGACAAAATGATGTAAAAGAGTATCAAGCAAGTCAAAAAAATATAACTAAAACAAGGATGGCACGCGGAGAGCGCATGTGAATGCAATGGTGCATTCACATGCTCCTCAGATCCCATTTCCCGAGTTGGGAAGTCGTTCTTCCGACTTTGGTGTGTTCATGAGCTTTAAGTCGTAATATGGAAACAACATGGACGCTACAAAGAAGACGTGTTGTGTATTATTACTCAGAGCCTTTAAACAACACATTGATACTGTAAGTGATTCCAGCATTTGCGAGAGAATGAAGAACGAATAATATCAGGAACAAATTTTATTAATTGATTAGTAAGGAATAGATAAAAAGCTTGTTTTAGCTTCCGTTTTAATTATTTAACAATTATTAATTATTGATGATGTAATTAATTATATTTTTTGACTCTGATAATTGTACTACATTTATTCAGTTTTGGGGCTCCAAAGATATATATTGATGTTAAGAGCATTTCATCACATTTACATCAACGGCTACTCATCTCTCACCAGTACTCCTGCTCCAGAGTCATGTGCTTCTCGTAGACGGGGCCCGGCAGTTCTGATTGGCTGGGGTAGATGATGTCATATTGGAGGATCATGGTTTTGACAAGATCATTGACCTGTGGCTGCCTAGCAACAGCATCATCAGAATCCAAACTCCTCAGCAGGCTTGGACCGAAGCAAACGGCCAGGTTGTAGGGCAGCATCATGTTCTCATCACTGTACTGAGACACACTGGGGAAATACACACACACACACACACACACACACACACACACACACACACACACACACACACACACACACACACACACACACACACACACACACACACACACACACACACACACACACACACAACTAATTGTTATTTTTGGCATTTTCTTTTTAAAGTTTATTAAGTTTTATGACCATAGGAGATATTACAGTAATAGAATATCCCACACTTGGGTATGTTGTAGCTTACTGATTGAGGAAAGCGAAAAGGTAGCGCATCACGATGAGGAGAGGCCGTGGGAAGGTGGAGACAATCGCTTTAATCTGGAGAGCTTTCTCTGTCACCCCCTCGATTTCTGATCATGACAGAAAGGAAAGGAGCACAAGGAGCAAAGGTTCAACTATAATAACTACAAGTTGTATTTGTTGCAGTTACAGTTTTCCCATGCCTGCAGCAGTTAGAAACTGTGTCAGATGCATAAATCATTTAAAATTCTGACTTGAAGAAAGTACTACTAAGGTCTGGTGGTTAGGTTGATTTAGTATGCCACTGCATGAGTAAACAACCTGCAGGCAGGAGCATAACCTTAATTAGCTGTGCACATTGTGACTAGTTTCTGTTTTGGATTTAAAAAAATCAGGCCTACAGGAATAACAGGCAACAGACGGCAAACAAGACAAGAGAGTAGAAGTCACACTGCCTACTTACTTGCTGCATCAAAAGTATAACAGTATTTGTAGGGGAGAATCCCCTAAACAAGTTACTTTGTGTGTTGAGCATTAGTAACATGGCAACCAACAGTCTCAAGAGCAATTTTTAAGGGGACACAAATAATACAGCCAACATTGTACTTGTATAGGATATGTGTAAACAGAGGAAAGCCTTACTACTATTATCTATATAGTATAGCATGGAGACCCTTCCGTTATCCTTGTTCTCACTTTTAGTTTCTCTCTGATTCATTAAAAAAACTGACCTAATTGAGCAAAATACACTCTGTTCGTCACGTGACGACCAGTCACATGACAGTTAAGTTTGGTGGTCTTAACAGTTAAATTTAGCCAAGAAAAGGTAACTGTGACCTGGGTACAGAGCACTGTGAGGTCAGTGTCTTTTCAGCGGTTGTTGCAGTTGAGTTTAGCCGATAAAAGGTGACTGTCCTGCGGTGACGACAGTTAAGTTTAGACACTTTTTTTCAGTGTCAGATTTAAAAAAAAGATTGTAGATTGGGTTAAAATGCCGGTCCCCTGTTTTAGTACTTCCTCAATTATTTTAAGTATACGTATAATATTATATTATTTACAATACACAGCATGATTAATGATATGTTTAAGGGTGGCAACCCTCAGATGTGGTAGATCCTGACCCCACCCCCCCATGATTTCCGCCCATGTGTAAGGCTACTACTAAAGCTGCAAAAAGCTCAACCAAAATTAGCAGGATTATTCATGTCCGTTTCCTTCTGCTTTCTTTGTGTTGGAATTTTAAACTCCGGACAACTTCTGAGGACTATGGTTAACTGCTCCTCAGATCTCTGCAGGGTAAATCCAGACAGCTAGCTAGACTATCTGTCCAATCTGAGTTTTCTCTCGCACGACTAAAACAACTTTTGAACGTACATGTTCCACCAAAACAAGTTCCTTCCTGAGGCTATTTTGCAGCGGCTCCTTGTGGAGCTTAGCACTGCCCATGATGATTGTGATTGGTTTAAAGAAATGGCAATAAATCAGAGCACGTTTTTCTCCCATTCCGGAATGCTGTGTGGACTAGCCAGACCCTCCTACGAAGCGTGTGGAGGATGGTCTGGCAAAGCGACACTAATAACTAAGTAAGTGAAAGTAGACATGGTAACCTGCAGGATCTGAGAACAGACATAGAGGTTTAGAAGGGGGACTTACGGCCACACTCCAGCAACTGAGAGTAGCTGTCGTAAGGGAAGAGAGGAGGCTCAAGGCCCCTGAAGTAAAGCTTCAATACACCGGCCACAGAGTCCAGGTCACACTCACTGTCTGACAGTGGTTCCTCTCCTACAGGGAGTGAAACAGACTTGTGAGGTGATGTAGCAACAAAAGCCTACAGTATGTGCACGTTTTTCGTGCAGAAACAAGACATACAGTCAAATGCAGTAGGGCTGCAGAAAAAAGATGTAAGACATAAAAATTGTGTTCCTCAAAATGTCTAATCGTTGGGATGTATTATTACATAATTAGAATTTGACTATAACTTTCATATTGCCATACTATATGACCGTTTTATAAAAGCAATAGCTCACTTCAGGCCTGCCGTGAGGCATACTATTATACTGAAAGAGCTAAGAAAGCTTGTGGAACGAGACTGATGAACACTGATGCTATGTGCTCTAATGTTAGTAGTGACATCGTTTTTATATAGTACGGGAGGGGTTATATTAGTAATGACTCCAGTGCATAATCAAAACATGATTTTAGACCACCCAAAAAAATCCTGGAAGCAGAAATGGTGAAAACCAAGTCTTTTCACATTTCCAACAAGAATTTTCTAACAAGTATAATGTGTACATTAAAGTGTAACTCTCACCAAAATGCAACCTAGGGTCTTTTTGTGAATGTACCTGAGTCAAACTTTTGTTTAAAAGCATATTTAGGACGGAATCGCCACTTTTAAGATTTTCTGTATTTTAGTTTTTCGGTCAAATAGCCTTTTGAATGGGAGTGCTAGGGGCACTTTTATGCTAGCCCCAAAATAGCTATTTTTAAAACACTAAGAAGGCTGGACACAACATGAAACTTTGCTCGAAGTATCACCAGGGGCTCTACGCCTTAACGAAAGCACTGAGAACATTGTTTGTGTACCCAGAGTTTACTAAAGAGAAAGGTTTTGAGCAACTCACGTTAGCAATTGTTGTTGACGAATGAAAGGACTCCATAGGAGGAAATGTCATTCTTATATGAGGTTCCTTTTTCAACTACAAGGTCAATATTGTATTTCACTAACGACAAAACAACGAATTATCCGTGCATTTATATGGAACTAAGCTTTAGGAGCTTTCCATCTTTACTCTCCTCTCTCAACTATTTTTGACTGGCTTGATAGACGGCGACCAGAAGAACAACAGCTACAGTGAGTTGCTCAAAACCTTTCTTTTTAGTAAACTCTGTGAACACAAACAATGTTCTCAATGCTTTTGTTAAGGCGTAGAGCCCCTGGTGATACTTCGAGCAAAGTTTCTTGTTGTGTCGAGCCTTCTTAGTGTTTTAAAAATAGCGATTTTGATGCGATCACAGTAGTGCCCCTAGCACTCCCATTCAAAAGGCCATTTGACCGAAAAACGAAAATACGGTAAATCTTAAAAGTGGCGATTCCGTCCTAAATATGCTTTTAAACGAAAGTTTCGGGTACATTCACAAAAAGACCCTAGGTTGCATTTTGGCGAGAGTTACGCTTTAAAGTGCCCATATTATGAAAAAATAACATTTTCTGGGATTTGGGGTGTTATTTTGTGTCTCTGGTGCTTCCACATGCATACAAATTTGGAAAGAAACCATCCATGCTGTTTTGAGTGAGATACGGGTTTCTGAATGTGTCCTGCCTTCAGTCTCCGACAGGGCTTTTTACGTCACTAGCCGAAACGAGGTGTCTAACCGTAGCATGCAAGCTCATTCTGAATGGCAAAACACTGCTACAACACACACTAGTTCACCATAATCTACAAAAGAACTACTTACATGTCCCTATTCTGCAGGTATTCCATGCAAAGTTGGAAGTGTACCCTCGTTTAGAAGAAGTCTCCCGGCTAATCCTGCCTTGTACTACTGAAGTTGTAGAAACAAACAGCTAGCTTGATGATGTCATCTTACCTAGCTACTGCGCATATGTGACTGCCAACAAAGATGTTACAGCAGTGAGAGGTCTCACTCTGTAGCTAAAACAGAGACCTGAACACAGGGTAAAAATATGGTGTTTTTAAAAAAAATTAAACCATGTAAACCTATTCCGGTACAACCTCTAAATACAATCATGAACCTGATGAGCATAATATGGCCACTTTAAAATAATAATAATAATACAAAATATTAAAATAAAAAAATCTATGGAAATAGTGATGCAATTGCAGAAGCTTATTTACCTCGCTCAAATGCATCTCTGATGTGGTTAACCTCCCTCTGTGACCCGGGAACTCTGAATATCCCTTCATGGTGGAGGCCTGAGATACACACACACACACACACACACACACACACACACACACACACACACACACACACACACACACACACACACACATACACATCATGTTACATGTTAGATTTTAGCTTAGATGCATGACGTTCCATACAGGATTGCACACAGATACACAAAGATGTACTTCCACCTTCTCATTCTCAGTGGCCAAAGCTCTCTCAGCATGGCTCATTTCTATAATATACCATAATATACCATAAAAACTGACTCACCGTGAAGGTTAATGAAACGGATGCAGCTTTCAACCACCACAGGAATCTGCTGCCCAGAGCTCTGGAGAAGAAAGATGAGTGAAGAAGGAGTTATGAGAGTACAGATAGAGATACAAGGGAAACGAGGAAGAGAGTTACAAAAGCTAAGGAATAAACTGAGTGAGTAATGTCACTTAATGTTGCTGCCAGGACCATAACCAGGATTTTTTTTCATGAGCCAAAGACACCAAAATTGGTTTTCCCATTTTATTTATTGAGTTACGTATGCAATTCTATTAACTATTAACTGCAGGGGAAATCAGCAACTGCCTCTGAACTAAATGTACTAAACTCTACCTAAACTCTCAGAACTTTGTCTAAAAATGAATTAAAAGAATAGTTTGATATGTTGGGGAACAGTCTTCTTTGCTTTCTTGCCAAGAAATAGATGAGAAAATCAATAACAAAATGTAAAGCTAGAGCCGGCTAGGATGGCATCGCTAGACAAATCCGCAAATGAAAATTAGTCTGGAACCTCCCAGTTGATTTTCAATTTCCAAGGGGCGTGATCTACGGCACAGACCAAAAGGCCTCTGGATGCTAACTGAATAGACCTACAACCAATCAGAGCAAAGAAACATAACCTACAAGCAATTAACGCCACATTGACGTATTGACGTAGCTTTGAGCAACACACGCAAGTTCCGTTTTTTTACAGAAAGAAAAATGGCTGCCTGGTCACAAACTTTCTCAAATTACAGCTACACAGTACACTAAAATGTGTTTCCGAAAACATTTAAGGTGAGAAATATGCAATACAGTGACAGAGTATTGATTCATATTTGATCAGCACTGCCTAGTTTGATAGTTTTATCTGAGTTTTGTAAACCTGGTGCGTTGCGCTGTACACAGTATGCCAGCTAAGTCTGACAGTAGCATGACTCTGTCAGTCATTGTCTAAAACCCGCCCCATGTGAGATAAACGGTTGTGATTGGTCCACCGAGGGCCAGAGGTATCTGCCAGAGCAAATAAAACATGAGCTCACAGATTTGTTTGGTTACCAGGCTAATGAATTGATAAAATTGTTTAATCCAACTTGAGTATAAAATATATAGAAAATAGGGCTGTCAGCGTTAACGCGTTAATCGTGATGCGATTAAGGGCCGACGCAATGTGATTCATTTTTTTTAATCGCATTAATCGCATGCCGGCATGTGATTCATTTATTTTACACTTCACTCGGCTTTGCGTCGTGCCTGACGGCTACTATTTTGACCCTTTGGCGCTGCCGTACTTCTTCATAACACATCTTCTGCTGCAGAATGCAGGCAGGCTGCCGGCATGGAGAAAGACAGCAGCAACACACTTCTGAATGGCGCTTTTTTTAAAAAAAACTCCCGGACGGCTCAACATTGTGTAAAGCCGAATTAAAATATCACCGAAGCACGTCAAGCTTGAGCTACCACCTACGAGCTAAGCATATTAACGTGACGTAGTTTGATGCTAGCGGGCTCAGGCAAAGCAGTATTTTGGAGAGTGCTACTTGCCGACCTGTGGATGAAACCAAATCCAAAAAAAATTACTACAGCTCTTGCAAAATGGGTGGTAACTAACTGCAGACCTGTCAGCATCGTAGAGGACTCGGGTCTTAAAGAAGTGCTACGGTTGGCATGTTCTGACCCGTCTTATACACTGCCATCGAGGGGGGCAGTAGTTTCACCATACACAGCCTGTATGACACGGAGAAAGCAGCTAAACTGGAACTGCTGCCAAGTGCAAATGCTGTCTCATTAACCGGTGATCACTGGATTTATTTATTTATTTAGGAGTTACTAAACACTATATTGCCTCTGGCTGGACTTTGCACTCGTTTGCCTTAACGGTGGTTGTTGGTGTTACATCTCAGTCAATTGTTCTCAATCCTTCTTAAAAATGTAAAGGTTAAATGTCCTGCTGTGGCATCTGGTTTTTGGACCATTTTGTTTGTACTGTATAAGCAAAGTGTTAGTGTTACATCTCAGTTAGGTTAGGTACTTGTTGGAATTGTGTAATAATGACAGATTCACACATTTGTTTACAGTAAATAAATAATAGTCAAGTTCATAAAGTCACTTTCTTTGCATTCATTTGATTCCCAATCAAGATGCACTGGTAAGAATTGCTTTCCATTGTTATTATGTACTTAAAAACAGTTCTGAAATGCAAAATAATAGAATTTTAATTGTGATAAAACATGCGATTAATCGCGATTAACTATAGAACTTCAGCGATTAATCGCGATTAAAAAATGTAATCGTTTGACAGCCCTAATAGAAAATAATATAAATTATACATTATATAAAAAAGACGGGTTGTGGTTTTATGTGGAGTTACTTTCATGGAACAAAATGTTTTTTACTTTTTGACAGAGCCACGCTAGCTGTTTCCCCTGCTTCCAGTCTTTGTGCTAAGCTAAGTTAACTGGCTTATTTATCATACAGACATGAGAGTGGTATCAACTTTCTCATCTAACTTTTAAGAAAAAAAGCAGAGAAGCGTTAGCCTGACAAGTCAGACCCACATCAAGATGTTGGGTCTGGGAACTCACCATTGGCAGGGCTCAATCTGAGGGGCGGGATAAATGGTTGTCTTTCAAATTCCCTCTGCATGCAATACGATAGCGCTATAACCAAGCAAAGTAACGAAGAAGGTAGCAGTGCCAGTTGATAGTTTAAACTTTTGCCGTATCCGGTCGGCAAAACTCCGAACACATCGTCCTTTTTTAAGAATGACTTCAGTGCCGTTCTTTGTTCTTTTCTCAAAGAAAAGCTTAATTTCAAGTCTTCCAGAGTCACGGCCAAAGCCGATTCGAAAGACCGCTGTTCGCCAGCAGCAGCAGCCATAAGCCCGCCCAACTGACTCTATACACAATGTGATTGGCCCGGCCAGAGTTTGGTTTTTCCAGCTCGCAAGCCAACGGACAGTTGCTAGACTGACCCTGGCTGTAAATTGCATTTGCTGCCGCTAGGGTACGTCTAGATTTCTAGGCTAGAGAAGCGTAGTATTTCCCCAAATGACAAACTTTTCATTGAAGTTTTTAACTGTAGAATGTAAACTCCCTACTGTAAACCCAACATTCCCAAAAAAAAGAATCCAGGGACATGACCTCAGTGGTAGGTACGGCCCTGGTCACTGCGGGGAAAAGCCCACCGGCCTTCATGCAATAGAAGCAGTCACAGATGGGGTTTGGTACCTGTGTCCGAGACATTCTCCTTCTTCTTCTGCAGCAAGCCAAGCACAGCAGAGAGGAGACAGAGAAAATGCACAGATTAGAAATGGCAGAGTTAGAAATAAAGGGAATAAAGATTTAGAAGCAGTGGGAAGAGCACGCACGCGCACACACACACACACACACACACACACACACACACACACACCACACACACACACACACACACTCTCTCAAAAGAGGAGCCAAGAGAGGAGGCAACAAAGAGGCCAGTGCATTTTAATCCCTTTCACAAGAGAGGAGGAGATAAAAGGGGGGGAATGCATTGAAAGGAGAGAAAGCCAGCGATAAACTATAAGCATCACCATACACATGAAGGCAGGAGTAAGTACACTGGGGGGGATGAACTGTGAGTGTGTGCATGTGCCGCAAGAAGCCCCCACCAATTCTTCTGCTTCAGTGTGACAGGATTTTCTAAATCGTTCCCTTTGGAGGGTTGAACAGCAGTGCAGCGCAGTGCAGCAAGCAAATAAAAACGAGGTAAAAAAAAAAGTATTTCAAAGGGATGTTGTTTCTTATTTGTGTGTGTGTGTGTGTGTGTGTGTGTGTGTGTGTGTGTGTGTGTGTTACCTGTATGTAGGAGATTATGTCTGTGGTGAAGAGTGTGTGGCAGAATTGGGAAACAGGTCTCGACTTCCGAACACGCACTGACCGAGCACATTGCATTCTGGGAAATATAATAATAAAATGCATGATGCCATTTTACATGTGGGTACTAATACTCCAGGTCTAATGATATTTTCTAATTGTTGTTATCAGTTACACTGCATTACACATTCCCCCCTTATCCAAAAATCAGCTTTTAATACATAATAGAAAATTGCCCAAAATGGCATTTTGGTTCAAATTTGGTTAACCTTTTCCTCTTCTCCTTGTCCTCTCTGCTCTCTCCATGTCTCTATGCCTCTCTCAATCATACTCTTTTTTTTATTCTTAGCTGTGTAAATACACTGTTTACCTGGAAGGGTCACTGGCGACAGCCTCAGCTGGAAGAAAGAGACAGAAAACAAGTGAAAGAGTGAGGTTTGGTTTAGGGTCCTGGTGCAAACAGGATTATTAAAGGGGATCTCCACTGATTTTACACATCAAAGGCTGTTTACAGGAGTTGGGGAGTACTAATGCATATGTGAAAAGAAGTTAGATAAAACCTTTTGTGGCTCCAGAGGGAGTCTTATAAATATCCCCCACTTGAGTCAGTGTTGGTTAGGTCTGAAGACTAGTTTGAAAAGTTTAAAAACAGACATTTCCAGGTCTTTTTGGGTTTAGGCACAAATTGTTGGACCCGTGAAGACCTCTACTTTGTAGTCCGCTCCTCATCTCTGCTCGAGGCTCGAGGCTACATTAGCCGCTACTAGCATAACACACCTGAACCTCAGATCCATCTGTCAGCAGTTGAGTTCCATTGTCTGTAAAGTAGGTGCCAGGTTTTGACAAGAAAGTAAAATGAGTGGAATAAAAAAATAAGATATCTTCCCTCTGCTTTATTTTTGCTTTATTTTGATTTATTTTTTAAATGGCCGTTGTGAATCTGACACTGTTACAACAGTGACATGTTAAATCAGTGCATCAATTTTAAGTTGTGAAAATGTTTGCAATAGTCAAAGTTCCCAGTGGCATCATTTGTAACTTTTTCAACTAAATTTTATTTATAGTGTCAAACCATGACAGACGATCTCAGGAGACTTTCCAGATAGAGTAGGACTGTGTTCAAAACCATTCCGTCATTCACTCACTCACTATTCCCTATATAGTGTTTAGTAAATAGTGAGCTATATAGGGAACGACCGAATTTAGATGTAGATGCGGCAGTTGTTTGTGTGACGGAGGCGGGCGCGCCCAGCATCATGTAAACAAAGCGTAACAAAAATACTTCTAATACGTCCCTGAAACAAGCCGAGCACTCAGGAGAATGGTTAAAGGTTTTAAATATGTTGCATGTTACATTTCCACTGTTTAGAAACAAAAGCCCGCTCCATTTTTCCTTTTCAGTTTTCGCGGGTCCTTCTGCTTCTTCTTCTCCTCCGGCAAAACACGACCGCGTTGCATTGTGGTATACGGGAGTAAAATATAGGGTACATCGACACTCAAATAAGCTGTGCATTGTGGGTATTTTACATAGTAAAATAAAATTAACGGCGGAGAATTCGTACACCACTACAAAATGGCTAACGCACTATCCTGTATAGTGCACTGTTTCCGTGATAGGGAACATTTTCGAACACAGCTTAGGTCTATAATTTACAGACACTCAACAATTCCCCCCTAAAAGCAATTGCAGTTATTGCAGCTGTGGCCAGGGAAAACTTCCTTTTAACAGGCAGAAACCTTGGACAGGACCTCGCTTTTTAGTGGGCGCCTCATCTGCCTGATTCATACGGCATTAGAAGAAATTGTCCCACCCATATTCAAACATTGCAGTATGATTATCAGGGTGCAATTTCACGGGGGGGGGATTTCCCCCTTTCTGTTCTACATATCCCTGCCAGTGCATAATTTTTTTTTTTTCAAAATGTATCATCCCCTAGCCCATATATTAATTATATACTTGAAATAGAAGTATTTTAAACTAAGCAAAGTGATGTAACGTGAACAGTCTATAGTGCCATAGAACGATAAAATCCAAGTGACAGTTGCCGGTTGTATTTAACCGCTACAGAGCTCCGGGACGCCGGCTAAAAGCGGCAGTTGTTTAGCCGCTAATAGGTGACTGTTAGCCGGGTACAGGCACGGCCAGATGACGGTCCTTTCAGGGGCCGTGGTAGTCGAGTTAAGTCAGAAAAGGTGAGTGTCATGCGGCGATGACAGTTAAATTTAGGCACCAAAACGACTCGTTAAATTTCGGAAAAAGATCAGATTTGGATTAAAACACTCACACTTGTTGTGCATGATCAAACCCCCCCTCTGCTTTCTTCACAAATTGCACACTGATAAGTGTACCTTTCTGTATGGCATCTTGTAGAAGGTCATGTTTGGCTTGAAGTTTGAAGCTCAGAGAACTGCTGATGAGGAAGTCCTTCACTTTCTAAGACAAACAAAATGTGAAAGGAATTACAGTTTTTCCTTAACTGTTTTAGCACGGTTTTTGGTGTTTCAAGCCCCCGACGTCGTCTTCCAGGCAGCGCTGCATGGAAGGCACTAGGGTTAGGCAAGGGTTAGGGTTAGGTGCCTTGAAGTCGACAGTCGGAGCGCTGCCTTGAAGGTCGACGGTGGGGGCTTAAAACACCATTGAGCTTTTAGCACAGTCTCAGAAATTCTGTTGGAATTCTCAAAACGTATTTATGAAAAAGAAAAGCTGTAAAAAAAAAAAAAAAAAAAATCCATTGTGGTCACTGAACTATGTTCACAGCATTACGTGGTAAGCGGAAAATAATTGTGCAAATACATTAGAATTTCATTTTGAGTATAACAAGAAAACAAACTATGGATTTTTGAATTTCATACAAAATGATTTTTATTTCATTTCGTTGTGCCAACGCATCTAAAAAACAGAATCCTTCCATTGAAATGTTATTTACATTTTACAAGGACATTTATAATTAATAATATCACATTTCATCTACTGTTATTTTGTGGTTTTATTGTTTGACTTGCTTTTAAAGCAACACTAGAGAACTTTTCCCGCTTCGGTCCCCCTACAGGTTGGAAGTGGAATCGTCCATTACATTACATTGTCCAGTTCATTCGAACTACAGATCCGCTAACCGATCTGGCAAACTTGCATAATGTAATGTAATGGACAATTCCGCTTCCAACCTGTAGGGGGACCGAAGCGGGAAAAGTTCTCTAGTGTTGCTTTAATATGCTTGTTTTATGTGTTGGTTGTATTGCTTCACTTGTTTTTAATATTCCTAATGTGCTGGTTTTATTGTAAAGTGTCTTTGAGTACTATGAAAATCGCTATATAAATATAATGTATTATTATTATTATTATTATAAAATTGATCTCCCAAACCCAATACAATAATACTAAGACACCAATACTACTAGTGAAGTTACTGAGTGATCAGCTATGATACCTTTAAGGGTAAATTAAGGAATATGTAATAAAAAAACAGAGACACGATGATTGGCCAATACCAAGTTTTGATAAAAGGACATTATCAGCCTGATATATATATATATATATCTATATATCTATATATATATATATCTATATATCTATATATATATATATATATATATATGATATGATATGATATATATATATATATATATATATATATATATATATATATATATATATATATATATAGATATATCATACTGGCCTGATATATATCTTTGAAGATATTCCAACAGCAACATGTGCACCTCTAGCCAACTGCAATAACTCACTGTAAAATAGTAGGTCTCTGTCTCCTGCTGATTGGCTCGACGCTTGGCAATTGCAAGTTTTTGTGCAGTGTTTCCTCCAGCGGGCTCATTTGATAGGCTGCTGAGCACGTCGGGGGAGGGGTTACAGTCGCTTTCACACATATTGTCCAGCAGGGCTGTGAGTGTGGCTTTAAGCGTTTTACTGACCTGGGAAGGTGGAAAGAAATGTTGATTGGTTAATTCAGTTTATTTCCTAGATATTATGTTGAAGGATTTTTTCTTATTCATGGCTCATTGTGTAAAGTTGCACATTGTCGCTGAGTGAGAGAGTGAGTGAGTGACAGACGCATGGGCACAGACAGACGGACAGATCATTAAAGAAACAGGCAGTGAGAATAATTAGCTGACCTCCTCTGTTTCCAAGGTAACGGCAGCGAGTCGAGACTGAAGCTGCTGGAACCTGGTCTCCAGCTCATACCTCACCTGGCTCTCCGCACTCACCTCACACACCTAAAAATACGCAAACAAAATATAATATGACACTACAAGGGATCATCACATTCAAACCACTGGGATGTTGTTTGGAGAGAGATGGGAGGGGCAGAGGGTGGGATTCTTCCCAAAATTTGTGATGCTTTCATTTTAGGTCGACTTAGGTCACGGGAGCATGTCACAGTCAGCCATTGTACAGTCCTTCCAGAAAAATGCTGAGTTTTTTTGTGATCGTTGCGGGCAAAAATCCTTGATCATGCGGCACGTTTTCTTAAGCAATGCGATGGAATATGCGGGAGATTTATGCAATTTAATGCAATGAAATTGCGGGAACTTGCAAAGACTCACACTCATCGTGGCTTCATCGCGGGGTTTGCAGCTTTTCGATGATGTTCACGTCGCGTAATTACGTCACTTCATAACGTTCCCATGGCAACAGGGGGAAATGGCTGCTCTTGTGTGAAGTAAACGCAACATTTTTCAACTTTCTGCTAAGATATATGTGACTTTTTTGCAACGGAAATGCGGGGATTATGAAATCACGCAAGCTCCGCATATTTTGCGCGGAAATTGGCAAATTTATGTGTGGCATATTTGAAAAAAATGCGGCCCCCGCATAAACATGCGGACTTTGGCTGATTATAAATTGAATTATGCGATCGCATAATCACGTTTTTCTGGAGGGACTGATTTGTAGTCAGGCCGCCATTGTAAATAAGAACCTGTTCTTAATGAATTGCTTGAAAAAAAAAGTGAAATAAAGTAAATTTAACAGGGTTAGTAGTTGCATTATGATACTGTCGTACAACAGAAAACAGGTGCACTCATTCCAATGTTTTTTTCCACACTGGTCCCCTATAAAGCCCCAGCCTGTGTTTAATGCTCAGTAATTCTTATTCTTCACCTGGTCTCCCTCATGTGGATGGTAGTTGAATCTGAAAGGAAGGCAGAAAGCGGCATCGTGTTGCTGTAGCAACGCATCTCTGTCTCCACCCTGGTCCAGGGATGTCACGGCAGCCTCCAGCTGCTTAAGACCGGTCTCCTCTGTCTTCTGGATGCGCCACCTACTGGCCAGGTAGCACTTCATCACCCTCTCAATGGACAGATGGAAGCCCAGGTCACAGCACTACCAAGAGGTAGGTGGGGGGGGGGAGGGGAGATGGATGGAAGGAGGCAGTGAGGAAGGATAAAAGGGAGGAGAAAATGGGGACGGAGGGGAGGACAGAGAGACAGACGGGAAATGATGAGGTAGGAAGGCAATGATGGGGGGCAAGGGGACAAAAAATAAAGAATGTGGTGATTTTGGTGTGCGAGAATGGAGGCTTTCTTATTTTTGATAGGGAGTTCTTCAGAAATCTTCAAAAACCTTTTTTTCCCCTGTTATTCCCCACAAGCCCATCACCATCACCCCCACCAACCCATCCTACTTTGTCCCAGAGTGATCATGTAGACACACACACACACACGCGCACACACACACACACACACACACACACACACACACACACACACGGCAACTGACTGATTATTGTAACACACGTGAAAACTAACATCTTTTGTCCCCTAGGCACTGTTTTTGTTTGTTTTGTTACTTTTTTGTTGCTCTGTTAATGTTTCTTGTTTGTGTTGTTTGATTTTTCTTGGTCTGTTAATGTTTTGTCTTCTGTCTTGCACTAAAAAAGAAATCCTATTTCAATTATTCTCCCCATACTATGTCAGCTTTTCTTCAGATAATAACAGGAAAGAGTGGCACAGAAAAGTAAATCAAAACCAGTCAATGATCTCAGTCTCTTAAGCACACACACAGACAGTCACACAACACAAATTGCATGTTTCTTACGTCAATGAGAGTGCTGATGTCCTGCAGGTAGTACTTGTTCATGGCTGCATTGGCTGCTGCTAGATTCAGCAGGTAGTCATTACGAGCCTTGGTACACTTCAGCTGGTTCTCCTGCACTCTGCCATGCCTCTGTGCGTGTGATAAGAGCACACAACCACATGTTGATAAAAAGCCACATACAAGAGATAATATGTATTTTTCAGAATTTTAAGTTTATACATTTAAACACACTTGCTGAAAAAACAGTTAAATACCTCTTGTGGCTCTCTCTCTCTCTCTCTCTCTCTCTCTCTCTCACACACACACACACACACACACACACACACACACACACACACACACACACACACACACACACACACACACCGCCAGTGCCGACACACTCACTTTCTCCATTAATCTCTCCATCTTCTTGACAGAGCTCCGCCTCTGCCCTCCTGATTGGCCGAGGCCGAGCTCAGCTGACTTTCCAGTTTGTCTCTCCTCCAACCGCTCGGCTTCCTTAAGTTTCCCCTCAGCTATCAGACAGTCTGTGTGGTACTGGTTATATGTCTTCATAGCCTTTGTTAGCACACATGCAACTCCACATTAGTCAGTGTGCATTATTATACCATTTTACATTATTACACACACACACACACACACACACACACACACACACACATTTGCAAAGACAGCAATATAAAATGCTCACCGTCTGCATTTCAGTGGTGACCTTTAGCAACTCATCCTGCATCTGGATGCCAACTTCTTTGCTCTGCAATTTACAAAAGAAGATTGTTGTCAAAAAACTTTTGACACTTGCCAAATTGATATAATAATTACTTTAAAGCAATAGTTTGACATTTTGGGATATCCACTTCTACACTTTCTTGCAGAGAGTTTGATAAGAATATTGATACAGAAGTCCCGCCCACACTGGAAGGGAAAACCATTCATCTCTCACCATTGACTTTGTATTGCATTAATGTGCCTCCATGTCAATTCTGTCTGTTAGCAAACAACAAATACATGCCTAAAAGCTGCTGTGTAGTGGGATGCACTACCAACAGGGTAAAATAACCCATAACTAGGTTTTCAAAATCAGCTGAAATGAAAAACTGAGCCTTTAAGAAGACAAAAGTGGATACAGGCAATAATACATGAGGCATCATCAGGTTACGTGTGCAGCTACAGCAAGCATCAAATATCCAAATGTCAGTTTTAGGCTAACTATATGTCTGTAAGTTAAGCTAAAGCCCTTTGACAGTATGAAACTTGTTTTATAGTGGAATGTTTGCAAGTGCCTTAGCTTTCTAACACATAGCTAACATTAGCTTACTAATAGCTACTTGTCCTCTCTGGTAGCATAATCATCTGACATGCTTAAATCTAATGTTTTTAGCTAGCTACAGGAATTATGATAGCGCTGCAGCCCTTGGTTGACTATTGTGGCGCCAATTGTTTTCTCCTCCGGTGGGCGTGGTTTAAGTATCAGTCTGTTTTATAGACTGTTAAAAGTCTATGGTGTGTCTCTATGAAGCTCGAGTCGCCAGGCGATTAGCTTAGTTTAAGACTGGAAAGAGTTTTGGAAACAGCTTGCCTGGCTCTGTCCAAACATCCACTTTAACTGTCTTATGTCTTATATTGCTTAAATTGTACAAAAACCGAAATGTGAAAAACAAAAGTTGTTTTAAAGCGAGTTATGTGCTGGACTTCTCCTAGTTGCCTTACTAGATGTTGACAACAAGACTCCCTTTTAAAAACGATTTTACATTTCAGTTTTCTTTTCACATCATCACACAAGAAATAAGTGAGCTTTAGAGGTTCTGCTAGGTGTATTTTTATACCTTTGGACAGAGCCAGACTAGCTGTTTGTCCCTGTTACCAGTCTTTATGCTAAGCTAAGCTAATTGCTTGCTGGCTCTACCTTCAAATCTAGGGTAGGCCTACAAGTGGTATTAATCTTCTCATCTAAGGCAAGAAAGTGAACAGTCCCACAATGTTGAAATGTTCTTTCAATTATAAATGAAATTTCTGACAGTTCAAATAAATAAATAAATACATAAATAACACTACATAATAATAATGCATCTCTCAGCTAAACAACAATTTTCATGAGTATCCTAATTTAGCCATTAGCACTCATGTTGTTATTTTGTACAATTTGCATCAAACTACTTTGATGGTAGGAATAAAAGATTCAATACAGTGATTTTAAAAAAGCTAAAAGGGTCTCACTGTGCTTGGCATTGGCCCTAACAACACCTTTTAGCTGCTCTGATATAACTGCAGTGGCTTCATTAAAATTCCACTCACTTTTCAACTATGAGAAGGTACAGAAAGTGTGTCTGACAACCAGTAATTTAACAAAAAGACTGTGTGTGCTTCAACAAATGAATGAGATTGCAGATGCCACTGCAGTACCAAGACAGATAACACATACATAAAGGGGGATTTTAAAGAAGACTTTGTGTTCAGTATGTATCAATTACAGCTTATTTGAGTCTTGTGCTATATTACACAATTAGTGCATACATTTATAAAGATGGCATTGAGTCTTTGGCTTATTTTTCTTAGAGGAGATAGAGCTGAGAGAGTGGAGTGGTTTCAGTTGTTTATAAGTGTAATTTGATATTAGGGTAGTAATCAGTTTATTCCGCTCTGCTCCAGATACAGTCCATAAGAAATTCCTGAAATTAAGTGAAATCATCCGTACTTTATTAAAAAAACACAAGACTTGGATATGACAGTTAAGGGCTTATTAAAGAAAAATAATTGTCTTACAACCTTACTGTAATGGTTGGTAATTATAATTTCGTTATTCCAGTTTTTTTCCTGAAATAAATCTTGAACACAGCAACACTGTCAGACACAGCTGTACAACTATGCATATGTACATATAGGTCAAAGATTAAGATTGATTTAAAGCTGAAAAATGTCCTATAAGTGAGATAATGTGCTACTTAAAACTGCATCGAGCAGTTTTACCACATCTCCACATCTCAGCATTGAATATGATCAGTAAAATGTTATAATAATATAACAATAAGCCCCTGGAGGGCTTTTTAGGCAATTCTCATTCTCTTTTTCCTTGAACATATTGTATTGTATCTTTTTAATGTTTTGTGTGTAAATAAAGAAACTAAACAATAGCTGTGAGGAATGATAGGAGAATGATCTCCAAGGTTAAACAAATAATTGGCTCTTGTGTTATATTCTTCACTGTTTCATGTTACTAGATATAACAATGATAACCCCGGACTATGATGGAATATAAACTGTTTATTAGTCCAACAGCATGTCTTTACAGCAGCATGGCTAACACCAAAGATCCTCTATACTAGCACATTTCAAGCAGCGCCAATGGGATGAAACGGTATGAATCTCCGTGATGCTAAATATGTCTTTTAGCTGTGTAAATATCTAACGTTAGCAAAAGAAATAATTAATAAATTATGCAAATATAACTTTTCATCCATCCACACGACATCCACTACACTTTCAAACGAGGCCACGGCCATTTAGGAGACAGGAAGTGCGTACCGTTTCATACCATTGGCGCTGCTTGAAATGCTTGAAATCTTTAGTATAGAGGATCTTTGGTAAGTTACCCACAATCCATGTAGTGTATCTCAACTACAGATCTAGCAGCCCAAAATACACAACATCTATCATGTCTAGTGTGTCTGTTTTTGCGTGCATGAGACCTAACACCGAAGAGCCACTCACCCGTTTGTGCAGACGGTGTGTATCTTCCGTACTGTGTGCCAACCCCTGTGTGAGTGTGTTGCAGCATGTGTCACCCAGCGCTGCGTGTTCCCGGCTCTCCAGACGAGTCTGAGTCAGCAAAACAGACCAGACTTGACACACTGACTGACCCCACTGCTCCTTCCTGGAGAAAAAAACAAAACAGACAACAGCCATCACAGCCGAATGAAACACTTAAGAATCACCTGTGAAATAGAAAAGACACATTGTGCACTCACATACTGTAAACACTCTTACTTCTTAGTCTTGTGGGTGAAACGCTCGGTGAGTTTGTCGAGGGCGCGTGCATATTCAGCCTCGATGTCGCCTCGGCGCCGGAGAAACTCGGAGAGGTCTGAGAGCTGCTGCTGTTTCACCTCCACCTGAGAGTCTAAAATCTTTATCTGGTCTGTCAGCTGGGCCCGCAGGTCTGACACACAGACAGACAGAGATGGACAGACAGAGAAAGAGATGCATGGAGAGAACACAGAGAGTGACATGAGAACACACATACAAACACACGGGTGAACGCAAGTGAACAGATTTTTTTGGGCCACTCATCCAATACATGAAATATTGACTCAATCTCCACTAAAAGATTCATACATTTTTGTTGAACTAACAATCCTCACTTGGGACAGTTTGGAGTTAGCATACCTTTGAACACTTTGAATAACTGGATCAGAGTTTGGAAAAAACATTTAACTGTCTTTGAGAGAAACTGATCAATCAATTGGTGCATTATAAATCTACAAAGCTGCATACAGAGCATATTCTACTCCAATGATTTAGGACATATTAAATCATGGTTTGGGAATGCCAAGGAGTGTCTGTGTTTTGGAATGTAGATTTACTGAAGTAGGCCACTATTGTACCTAAACGCCATTTTGTGGTAGTCTGGCTATCACCAGACCAAGCTCAATCTTTTAAGATTGAACATTAGTCTGGGGAGTCTGCTCTGTATTTTCTACTGTTCAAATGACTCTGTACGCAATTGGATAGTCCTTCAACCAATCAGACCAACGATCAGGGTGACGTAGCAGCGACAGCGGCATCAGCGGGTTGCTGCGCTTCGGGGGGCGAATGTAAACAAGAAGTTGCTTGGTCAGTTCTCGATCGTCATCGTGTTAAACCCGCCAATAGCGCGCCAGGTGGATAAGCCAGTTTGTGATTGGTCCCCGCAAAATTGTAACGGAAGCAGGATAGATAAACGTACGGGTTTCCTGCCTGAGCTGCAGATCGGGCTGGGTTTAACCAGTCTAACTTTGTGGTACTTGTACTTTATTCCACTACGTTTATGTTACAGCCATAGTTACAGATTAACAACGCAAAAACACATACGTGATAATCCTTTAAAATACAATGTGTTGTTAATCATTAAACCAGTGTCACATTTCAGATCTATTATGATGATGTTTATGAAGTGTTAGCAGTTCCACCAAAGAGTGATTTCCCCATCACCACTGGACTAAACAACCTCTTAAGAGTAGCTCCATCTTGACTAGCTGCAACAGTAATATTGCAAAATATTGAAAATGTAATATTGAAGGACATATAAAATAATTGGGGGACATTCTGCTGCATAATGAGTAAGATACTTTTAAAAGCATTTTGCTGGTAATACTTTTTTACTTTTACTTAAGTAAAACTTTGAATGCAGAACTTCTACTTCTTTTGTTTTCCATGTATCTTTTATGAAACACATGGATATTAATGTAGAAGTATGCATGTACATATTTGTACATAAGTGCATGCTTGTATGTATGTATTTATATGCATACACTGTACTGTAGAGCAGCCATTAACTTGTAACCCAGGCAGGGATTTTGTCTTCTGTTATTTGTGTTATTTATTATATATATTATATAATTATTATATTATTTATGTCTCATCTTGCTTGTTAATAATTGGGGGGAAAAAAGATACCTTCATATCACACCTGCTTCTGCTTGCAGATGCATGCACACATATACACACACACACACACACACACACACACACACACACACACACACACACACACACACACACAGACATAAAGGGTAGAGTATGGCGACATACAGTGTCTTTATAAAGTATACACACATGCAACTAATATATGCATACACAATCAGTATATAACTCATTCTGCTGCACTTCACCTGTGGAGAACTTCATGTTTCTTAATGTTGGAGACAACCATGAGGAACAGTTCATTGACACAATAATTTAACTAATACAAAATTACTATTAGAGAAATTAGATTAGGCCCTTTGGACAAGAATGTCTTTTTAATCCCGCATTTCCTCCAGGAGGAATTAATAAAATGCTTTCAATGCTGTCTTTTGGAGGTGCGACTGGCAAGGATTTACTGAGTAATTTGATAACAACATATATATTAATACACACAGCTCACTTGTCATAACCCAAATATACATGCATACACTTATGGGTATCTAATACAAGGCTACTGTATGTATTACACACACACACACACACACACACACACACACACACACACACACACACAAACTTGTATGCAAAAGCCAGTTGTGACGTGGCCCAGCGCTGCACTTTGGTTTAAAAAGGCTAATACAAACATCATTCTCTCAAATAACCCCCGCCTTTGCTTTGCTCTCTCTCTCTCTCTCTCTCTCTCTCTCTCCCTCCTTCTCCTCTTTTCTTACCTGTTCTCAGCTCTCTCTTTCTTTTCCTCCTCACTCATCCCCCCCATCCACCTACCGCTCCGCCCACTCCTTCTTTCCCCTCTTTACTCTTTTTTTCTCTGTCTCTGTGTGAGTAGACCGCCCGGGGCTGACTGGATGTGAGGAGACAGCATTGCTAATACTGTCTATAAATACACCCTTGTAGTACAGTACAGAGAGCCGCCCAGCCACGGCATGCACCATACAAAACACAGCACATAATCTTACACACAATGCTGTTGTCATGTGAAAAATCGAGGAATCGTGTATTGCAAACATTGGCCATGCTCGTGTTTTTACTTTGATTAAAGGACGCTATGCTCTCCTGTTGGCTCTTAGAGACTCAAGCTCCAAACAATGGTGGTTTTATCAGTTTGTGACGTGTTTTTGAGTACATACATATAAACATTATGCAGAAGTGCGTTCAGTGAGAATCTATGGCTGGATGAAATTGCACACATTCATGCATGAATGCTATCTTGTATGTATTTGTACATGCAGGTCAGTGCAATAAAGGGCACAAACGTACACAGAGACAAGCACAGAATGACTTACCTTTCATCTGTGATTCGTACTCGGCCAGACTCCCCTTCTCCCTCCTCAGCTTTCCATGTGATGTCATCATCTTTGACCCCTCGACTCTTGTCTGTCACTGAGACCTTCCTTCCTGAACCCAGAGTCTTCTCGTAGCCTTTCAGTCTCTCCCTCGTGAAACCTTACAACCTCAGTGCCTGCTCTGGCTCTGTAGTCTGTGACCTTTCACCCCCGACCCCTTGGCCTCGCTGCTCTACAGCTGCGTGCAGAGCGACGGCATCAGTGTGGATCGGCTGCGCTCTGCGGGGATGTCAGTCGGGTCGATGTGTTCATGGAATCCCGTAGGTTTCTGATATGAATGCTGATCCATTGGGTGAAGCAGCCTGAGCAGCAGACAGAGGGGAATAAGAGGATAGAGGAAGAGAACACGGTAAGAGAAGAAGTGGATATGGATGACAAGGGGACAAGACAGGGAGGCAAGACAGGGAGAATTATTGAGACCAGAATGTGAAAATGAGAGAGCCAGAGGACAAATGAGGCCAGGGCGACAAGACAGAAAGGGACAGTGACACCAGAGAAGGGAGATTTAATATGAAGGGCAGCGAGGGGCGGGGGGGGGGGGGCAGAGCGCCGAATGGACAGTAAGAGGGCAAAGTGACGGGATGTGAGGAAGGAAGGAGGAAGGATGAATATGGGGGATGGGAAGATGAGAGGTGATGAGTAACAGCATAATGATGGACATTCAAGGCCTTGAGGTCGGGGGTTGGCGATGTCAATAAAGGTAATGGTCAAATACACAAGCAAATGTCTCCAATTATTTTATTTAAACATAGGGCCTACTATTTCTACTATTTACATTTCCAAAATGACCCAACGAGACAGGCTGAGAATCTTCATCTTCCTTTGTACAAAACATCCCACGATCAGTTCTCTATCAAATGTTGTGGAGTTATTTTGTTGAGTGACAATTTACATTTAATGGATTCCTCTGTGTCACTTTCTATGTATACAAATAGACTTAGAAATGCCCTGCCCTCTAAACTATTTGATTTTGGAGAAAAAAAGATAACTCTTAGAAAAGTGTTGTTTTTACTGTATACATGGCAATTGTTTCTGTTTCTCTACATGTATTTATTTGTATTACATTTTTATGAACTTTTTGCACACTGACACTTAAAATGTATTTTGGATTTTGTACGTCTACATTAGTGTATGTCCTTTGGTTGTGGTTTACCACACCCTCACATGTATTTTTTTGTTCAAAAATGTAATTTGTTTTTATATTCTGTGAGACAAATAAACTAAAACTAACTAACTAAACTAGTGTACTGAGCTTAATGTTAGTTACACACGTTAGAGAGAAACTCCAGCAATTTCCGCATGTTTCCCTGGGCTTTATATATAAACAGACAGAGACAAGAAGGAAAAAGAATAAAAACAGCACAGAAATAGGAGAAAGAACTGGAGTTTCTGGGTTCAGTTGGAGGCTGATCTGAACACAAACACACACAAAGGCACACTTCCACATACACGGCCGGTGCTTCTGATAGCTAGCTGACAGCTAACGTCTAAAGAATTGGTATCTACTGTATGTATGTTGGTATGTAACACTGTCTAGGGAGAAAATGAATGGGACTTTTATTCCGGAACCGGGGGCACCTGAAATAGCCCCTCCCACTTCCCAACTGCATTGGGTCTTTAAATGGAAAACATGCATGACAAACTTTGAGAATCAATTTAAAAAGGCATGGCTGTTTACCATGCAGCAAGGGTGTAATAAAAAGATGCACTGGGATGCATTATGGGAACTGTAGGATAAAGCAGCCAGTGGACAAAGCTCAAACTCTTCAGTTCTAACATTAAGCCTATACTACTCTACGGATCAGAGACATGGAGGACAACCAGTGACGAAAGTACAAACATTCATCAACAGCTGCCTGAGCATCCACTGGCCAGATACCATCAGCAACAATGATCCTCGGCAGAGAACGGGCCAACAACCTGATGAAGAGGGGATCAAGAGAAGAAGATGGGGATGGAAAGGAAGGAGCGATAGGCGAAAGTAAGTAAGGATCAAGCACCTGCGGGACAAAACTAGTGACAAACGCCCAGCTAGCCTGCATTTAAAAAGGTTTATCGAATTGGTTCTACATGCACATAGCTAAATGCTTACATTGCATTAGACACAGGTATTGGCATGGTTGTTTAGTCAGTGTCAACTGTACTGCGAAGATGAGCTCACACATAGGCAGTCAGGCAGGCGGGCACACACAGACAAAGGCAACTTCACTTCCCACATCCTGTGTTAGTTTCTCAACAGGTTTCAGCACACAACAACGAGTGACAAAGTCTGCTTTCACTGAAAACATTGTTCCTCAATCAGCCTCAGAATAATTTGGGTTTGGTAAAAAAACAAACAAAAACAAAACAACAACTGAAGGTCTGTGGTCACCTTTGACAGAGTACTGTGGGGAAACTTGATAAGGGCATTGTTTAATAGATCTATGCTGTCAGAAAGTGGAAAATCATAAGTAAAGCCGACAATCACTTAGAACTAAGCAAGAGCTGTTAGATTCTCATTTCCTGTTCCAAAACGGTGTGGTGAATGTGATACAGCCACGGTTTCAGAAAGAGCTAGTAGAGAGTAAATGGAGAAGTAGAGCAGAGAGATTGCCGAAAATGAAAGTGCAAGGACCCCGAGACCTCGGGAGGCCTTCATCATCAGCGTGCAATCTTAATCTGCACAGAACAAAGCAAATGTAAATGATCGGAGAAAGAGAGGGGAGGGGTTGGGAGAGATTCAGCAAAATACCAGGGAGAAGAGAGAGAACGCGACTGATGTGGGGGGTGGCAGAAAGGCCAGCGAGGGCAAATGTGGAGGTTATCTGGGAACCGTGTTTCATACTTTAAGTCGAGGTCATTGAAAGAAGGCGGTCATGTGTAGAGAATATCAATTAGATTGAAGACAAGAGAGGATACACGTGGTACAGTGTGATAGATTGTCATTGCTACTAAGGGGATTTTCTGCTCATTTCTTCTGAAGGAAAAATACAAGCGGGATATTGTGTGTGACCCATACTGTATGGGGATTTCCTGACATTGCTGAGATCACACTGTGCTACATTGGCCCTGTTACGGTACTGTACAGAACGTTGTCTTGTGTAATGTTTCTTGCAGAGATGCATCCCCCTTTTATTTTTTTATTTCTTTCTTTTTTTTTATTCTTACAGCTGCATTGTTTCTCAACAGCTGCCTCCAACGAACCTGGTACAAAGCCAAACCATTGCTTTTGCAGCGTAAAATGTCAAAAACACAACACGTGGGTGTCAACAGGACCCTCGGCCAGATGATCTCACTTCCTGAGAAGTTGACTTTTGGCAACTACAGGGTTTTAGCTGAACTGTGAAAACATGCACAGGCCTTGACGCATCATCTTTATCATCGCAGTGTGATCACAGATAAGCACTGAAATGTCCAAAGGGTGCACAAAAAGTGTCGAACATGATCTTATGCTAATCTGTGCCGTGCCGTCAGAAGTGCTACAGCTGAGCGCTCACTGCTCTGAACACGAGTCAGGTGTGACACTCGTCTGTCTGACAGACTGATTGGAGAGGCTCTTATAAACACATACATTATTGGGAGTAGGTGAATGTTGCAATTTATGCTGCAGCAGGAAGCAAGGAGATAAACAACAGTTGGGAGAATGTAATGGAATAGCATAGAATAGATCTTTTTGGAAAACTACTGAACACAATATGGCTATACACAATCAAGAATACAACAAAACAAAAGCATTAAAGAATGATTCATATGTATGTGCACTGTTACCTTATTTTGCAGAGTCTAGCGTAATGGAATTAGCTTTAATAATCAGCAGCAGACAGGACCTGAGCTGTCAACATCACAGCTTACAGCAGCTTCTGTTCTACATACCTCATCATGACCTGAAGATGTTTCAGCAGGAAACGAAAATGTGTTGCAGGTAACAGAAGGGCAACGGTGTCTGTCATGTCTTTTAAAAAATATTATACAACCATTTTAACAATCGGATTAGTACTTCTCAAGAAAAGTAAACTGACCTTAAAGAAGTATTCAGATCATTTATATAAGTAAAGGGCCTAATACCACACTGTGAAAATACTCCGTACCTAATTAAAAGTATGTAAGTATTATCAGCAAAATGTACTTAAAGTAAAAGTACTCATAGTGCAACATCTGCAACATTGTTGCAGGTCCCTCAAATGAAAGTATCTTAAAAGGGCACTCCAGCTACTTTCAGTGGTGGAATGTAGCAGTGTACAGTGCATTTACTCAAGTGATGTACTTAGGTACACATTTGATGTACTCCTCTACATCTCAGAGGTTAATATTGTAGTTTCTAGTTACTTTTCGGATTACAATTTTTCGTATCCATCCTGTCCAGTGAAAACCCTGTATTTTCAAATGTGGTTCTTAAGTTAAATAACACCTTTAAAAAGTCTCTTGGATCAGCTGGAAAATGCATCGTCACGAAGCTGAAAACAGGGCTGTTTTACTGACACCATATACGATACGTGGTTCTCACAGGACAATGACGCTACAAACATATGATCTTATAGAAATGATGCATTGCTGTAGATTAAACTACCCAACAGTATATAAAGGAGTTCAAATAAGCAAAACCTTAAACATCTACAGCAGCAAAATGCAACATACCCATTAATGCAGCAGGAATACTAATCCAAAAACATCAGATATAATAGTAAAACACTGACAGAGAACATTTTACTGCATTATGAGTACTTTTACTCTAAGTACTTTAAGTACATTTTGCTGATAATACTTAAATACTGTCAATTAGGTACAGAGTATTTTTACAATGTAAGTAAGTAGTAAAAGTAAAGGATCCGAATACTTCTTTAAAGCAACACTATGTAACCTTTCCCGCTTCGGTCCCCCTACAGGTTGTCTCATTGGAACTACAGCTGCAGCTAAAAGTTACATAGTGCTGCTTTAAGGTCAGTTTACTCTTCTTGAGGAGTACTACTCTGATTGTGAAAATAGTTGTATAATGTCCTCTTTGGCTCTAGAGAGAACTTCAAAGTCTACAAGAATAACCCTGATGTTCAGCAGAAAGGGACTAATATGATGCTATCAAATTGCATTATGGGGAATGTAGGATCCTGTGTTCTTTGAGCTTGACTGATACTGGAGACTAAAAGTCAGGATATCTTGGCCTCTGCTGCATCGATGTAGACCATTCTTTTTTTAATCTGTCTCTTGTGAGTACCCCAACTTTATGAAAGAGCAATACTGAGTTGGCTCAGTAGCCCTTTAAAGCGAGCCTATTTAACTTTTGCTGAACAGTAACCTGATGTGCCAGATGGTTTGTTAACACAAAGCTATCTGAGAAGCCATCATTGGAAATTGTTTGGGAAAGGGCAGGCCCTTTCAAAAAATACCTGGCAGGTGATTGGATGAACCATCTGTCTATCACATCTGCCATTGCTGTTTTGAACGTACAGTCGCGGCCGTCACTCACACCTAAACCACTCCTAGCTGCCAGTAGCTCCTAACCGGATGCTGATTGGTTCGGTTAGCTGTTTGTTCAAACACAAACGCATTACTTGAAACCTAGTTTATTTCCACGACACTCCACTTCTGGGATTGCTCTGTTTCTGCCGGAAATTCCGCCGGATTTCACTCATTAAGGCCGGATACCCGTTGCCTTGGGTTTCCTTTGTGTTGGCATTTTAGACTCCGGTGGATTTATGAGGACTATAGTTAACTGCTCCTCAGATCTCTGCAGGGTAAATCCAGACAGCTAGCTAGACTATCTGTCCAATCTGAGTTTTCTGCTGGCGACTAAAACAACTTTTGAATGTACGTTCCTTCCCAAAGCTATTATGCAGTGGCACCGCGGCTTTTCCTGGTGCATAGCGCCGCCCAAGACGATTGTGAATGAAATGCCAATAAACCAGAGCGCAGTTTTCTCTCTTCCTGGAATGCCGTGTGGACTAGACAGACCCTGCGCAGCGCCGTGGTGAAGGTTTGTGTGATATGTGATCCTGCGATCAATGGCGTAACTTTGAGTTCTACATTGAGGGGTGGTTGAGATCTGCATTTTTGAGCAAAATTGAAATTTTGAATGTCAAACGCATCATTTTCTGCATTCTGGTGAATTGTTCTGCAACAATTTGTGCCTTTTCTGTATCAAGTTATGGTGCAAATGTCTTTATTTATGTTAAGGAAGTTATAATAGGTTTTTGGGGTGGGTTGCACTGGCCAGTTTCGATTGTTGGGAGCTTGTAACCCCACCCTGTAAATTACGCCTATGCCTGCGATTCTCGTGTAATCTCGTGACATCGCGAAAATCCAGCTGCCCTTCAAGGTAAGGCACTGTGGCCATGAATAACAATGACAGGCTAATGTACATGCTAAAACTCAACAGCAGAACAAGAAGAGACAGGTCATAGAGTCAGTGAACTGACATGATCATTTCATTTACACAGCAATATCTATGTTATGTTCAACCACCATCAGCTACTGGTTAAACCTGACCAAGGCAAGGCTGTAGCAGCAAAAGCCCTGACTGAGTTGAACTGAGTGAGAATGAATTTTATTTCTGATGAATTTCACTTTCCATTTGTTAGAGAGAAGAAGATAAAGAAGAAGTGATATTTGTTTTCATTTTTTCGACAGATAAACATAGTCTCGCTTTAAGATAAAATATGCACGATCAATCATATTCTAAGGCTGTGCTTTCTCACAGACATGCTACTGCAAAAACTGAAGCTGATCCACATTGAGCTGCTGAAAGCTAACTGACAGCTCATTTATTGGCTGCGAGATTGCAAAGCAAAATATGAAAGCCGCCCATACAGCCAACCTGATTGCACAACACACAGGTAGAGCGCCCTCATACTGGCACTAGCACTGGCACTGGCACCAGGCCTCATTTAGAACGTGTCGTGAGATTTAGGCTGATGCAAGATTAGCTATGCAAAGTAGCAAAAATCCAAATTCATCATATCACTGACAAAGTTTGCTTCTTGCCAGAATCTCTCCACACTCTTCTATATCCTTCCCAACTGCTGCTTGTGCAACAGCTGCCACAGCAAACAGGAAGCCATAGCATAGTATGCCACCACAGCTTTTTACCTCTCGCACCATCTGTAGAGAATTACTGTGTACCTGCAAATCTCACAGAAAGTTTTCAGCAGCAGCTTAATCCTGGTTTTCATCACTGCCAAAACACACACCACAGGGGCGACTAGTTTCAAGGTGGCAGTGGAGAACTGCACATAATGCATCATATCAAAGAAAGTGTGGCCACTAAAAGATGTGAACTTTATAATATAGGTAGAAATTAATACTCTTTGGCAATGTGTCTTGGAAAGTACATTTCACACACAGTATACGGTGGCTTTCAGATTCTGGCATGGTGCCTAATTGCAATAGCACTGAGGGCAGTTTTGTATTAGACAGGGCTGCAAAATTAACTAAATAACTTCCACTGCCGTCTACATTTCTCAGGTCATGCCATGGCTGAGTTTTATGTGGGGGATCTTTTACAGGTAATGTTTGTGGAATGCATACCTCTGCGTCCTGGCAGGGAGCATGATTGGAAAAAAGATGAATAAAACAGTGAAATGAAAAGTGTTTTGGACAGTCGGGCACTGTGAGGGCCGTGAGGCTGTCAGGTTGGCCACATCCGCTCCTCAGGACCCGCTCAAACCTTTACTTCTCCACCAGCACTTTCCCTGGATCTCTCTGGGAGAGCACTCATTACAGGCCAGTTTAGATGTGGTTGTACTGCACTACAGGTTGTATAAGTGAATCTCAATAATTCCATTTTATGCTATACTTTGTACTTTCTACTGCACAACATTTATCTGACGGCTTAAGTTACTGGTTACTTTGCAGATTCAGATTGCGTTACATTAAAGTGACGTTTACACATTAATGCATAATTATGAAACAGTAATGTACATTATTCTGAAATGAGCTATTCTGTATAAAGAGTACTTTCACTTTAAGTACTTAAATTATATTTTGATGCTAACTCATGCACTTTTAATTTAGTAAAAAAATGTGTTATCTCTGTTTTTAAGTGAAAGAAGTACTTTTTCCAGCCAAAAATCTCATATTGTTTCAAATTTGGAGGAAAATGTTCATGTTTCAGGACAAATGTTACTTAATGGTGCCTTGGGAAGTGGACTAGATCCGAATCAGCTTCACTAAATGCACCTTATGCATGTGCATGGTGCATAAAATGCACATAACAAATTACGTAATTTGCCACACTCTACTATACACTTGCCACAGTTCCTCACTGGTACAAAGAGTATTCTGCATGTTTTTAAATCAAGAAGTCTGTGTCAACCAACTTTTTTAAGTCGTTTTTAATGCAGTGAATGCAAGATGGGCAACAATCATGCTGTTTGAGGTCAGGCACTTGCATCTCAGACTGGACAAGACATGCTTTTCTGAGGCCACTTTATTTTTTATTTTTTAAGTAACCTATGAGCTGCCTTTGTATGATTTCAAATAAACTACAATCATGTTCTTAGCATGTTGAAGAAACATGCACCTGATACTGAAACTAAAAATCTACAAGAGCTTTTAACATTGCAATTTCTTAGGCTAGGCTCCTCCGTTATATTATTATCACAATCTTTGTTGTTGCACAGTAAATCAACAGCACAAAGGAAATGTTACTTTGTACAGTAGATGCATCTGAGGAGGCTATGTGAGCCATTTGCTTATCTTCATTATATAATAACAGAATGTGAATTAGCTGTCAATTGTGTAGGTGATAAGCTGCTGAGGGGGGAAATTAAGCTTCTGCAGCTCTAACAGCACAGGAGGGTTGAGTTATATTTACAATGGCTGTAAATCACCCCATATGGTCAAGGCGCTGTAACAGTGCTCCACACAATGGCCACATAAACACCTCAGCATAATTACACAAGCATGTAAACACACACACACACACACACACACACACACACACATACACAAAAAGAGCATACCACTGAAAATGGTGCACACATATTACATAATTAATACCCTTAACAGTCAGTAGCCTACATCCATTTGTCCACTAAGAAACCCCCGATGGGAATACCGTGTGCCTTTAAAACACTAAACTATAAATAAACACATAGACATGCTCACTTTAGTCACGCATGGACTTTTACACACACACATACACACACACACACACACACACACACACACACACACACACACACACATAACATTTATATATAAACACACAGGTTGTTATTGCATTCATGTGCAGCATGGCAGCTGTACATACCTCACTTTGTGGTCCTGTGCTGTCTCTTTCTATCTGTTCTTCAGCTCTCCTCCTCTCTTTTCATCCCTTGTTCTCTCTATCACACACACATACACACAGAGCAGTGTGTTTGAATCTGACAGATTTCTCTCAGCTCAGTGCCCTCCTCCTTCCCTCTCTCGCTCTCTCTCTCTCGCTCTCTCTCTTGCTCTCTCTCTTGCTCTCTCTCTCTCGCTCGCTCTCATTTCTCAGACACACACACACACACACACACACACACACACACACACACACTCAACAACAGCCCTCCCTCATTTCTTTCTTCCCTCTCCTGCCAAATATGCCAAATAACCCCCCCCCCCTTCTCTCGCTCTCTCGCCAAGCCAGAGCTGCCTCTCTCCTCCCATTCCCTCCCTCTCTCCCTCTCTGCCTTGTGAAGCCTTGCAAAAGCCACAACCCACTCCACGCCCCCTGCTCTCTCCTCTCCTCTGGGCGGCTATAAATACCGCTGCTGCTATGAATATACTGCCTTTCTCCCTCAGCATCCCTCGCTCTCGCTCTCCCCCCCCCCGCTCCATCCATCCATCCATCCATCCATCGCCTGCACTGCCCTCCCTCGCTCCAGCCCTCCATCCTTTTCTCTCTCGAAATGTTTTTCCAATGACCTTGTATTATTCGCATCTCACAACGCCATCGCAGGATAGCATCCTTTCCCTTCGCACGTGCAAGATGCAACCATTTCCATGCATGCTTGAAGAAGGCATGTCCTCAAGCAGCTTTATTCACACTCACACACACACACACACACACACACACACACACACACACAAAAAACAGACTTGCATAAACACAACCATAGACAGCAGTTTTTCGTACTGTCTCCTATGCTTCCTGTCTGTTGCGCCGGATGTGGTGCATTTTTTTCCTTCTGACAGCTGAGAAAAACCCACTCTGATTGAGAGACAAGTATGGACAGCAGATCACACTCACTCCTTCACAAATGAATCCGACTCACAACACTAATTCTATCAACACCTGCACAAAGATGAGTCAATAATGGATGTGCCTGTCCTCGTGAAATGCAAAGAGTGCAAATCTATCGTATAAAAAGCCGAATAAAAGATGAGTGATTGCGTTTCTCTCAGCATCCTCCATCCCGCCACTCCATCTTTTAGGTACATTATGTATCCGATTTATCAAACATCAAGGGTGATTTATCACACAAGATGCACTGTAGTAATGATCATAAACTCAAGGTTTTGTTTCTCTCGACATGTATTTCTGCACTATACAGAGTAATATGTGTAATATATCCAACATGTCAGGTTGATTCACCTGCAAAAACAAACAGCAGATAGAGTCACATTGTGCACTTAAGAGTAGGTACCATGAACATTAGGCAGAATGATGTCTCTGCTCTTGCTCACTGCCTGCAAGATTGTCTGGGAATGAGGTTACCAACATCTGGTGCAGGCGCGTTACGCGCACCGAGGGTACACTTAAACAGAATCAAATCTTCGGCTGTAGGCTATATAGTATGTCACGGACGTAATTAATCCTTGGATTGCACCGGCGCCGCCGCAATAACTCCATAAATGAAACCACAGAAACTGTGAGCAGCACAAAGACGACAAAGAATTTGACCTGATTGAAAACAGGGTATTTTTCCGCTGCCCATTTGATCTTGGTAGTTCTAGACAACCACAGGATGCCTATGCATTATCATATAAGGTCGCACAGCTGTGTGTCATGTCTCAATATGTTTCGGTTTACTTCCTTTTGTCATATGTGGCCTTTATTGTCTGCTATTTTGTATGCACTGTCACTAGCTTACAATGCGTCTAGATTCCTGATAGAATAATTAAAATGTAATCATCATAACATTAAAATACAAAAAGGTTTGATGAAGGCGTGTTGATTAACATGACAATTTTTTTACATCATATAATTAGTTGTTATTGTATTTTTCTGCTTGAAATCAACACACCAGAAGTAGAATGATGGACAAAAGTTGGAATATCATAGACAGTTAAATGATTTTATTTGTATTAATAATGGAGCAGTTGATGATGTTTTCTCCTCAACTGTTTGATGCATGAGGCAATTATGAGTCACCAGTTCAGAATCAGAATCAGTATGACTGTGTGTGTGTGTGTGTGTGTGTGTGTGTCTGTGTGTGAAGGATTGCTTTGAAAATTGGTGATAGGCAAACTGTATCTATGTGTGTGCTGGAGAGGATGTGCTGGTGCAGATGGGTTTTAAAACCGTTTCCTCTTTGCCTCTGTTAGCGCAAAGGCCACTTGCAGGTCCTCTGCGGTGTGTGTGTGTATCTTCAGAGAGTGTGTGAGGGCTTTATGCAACTCCTCAGGGGCGACCAGGTTGAGACGCAGCAGAGAGTCGGCAAGCTGGGAGCGAGCATTACCGATGAACGAGTGCGACAGGAAAGCCGCGAGGCCTCCCCCGCCTTTCGTGGTGTACAGAGGGACTCTGACCATTCCTAAAACCTGGAGAGAGAGAGAGAGAGAGAGAGAGAGAGAGATACATAAGAACCAAATATTTCCAAACATTTTTTAAATGTATACCAGTCTTCAATGCCTACACTAGCTTCCTGTTTTATTAGGGGAAGATAGTAGAGGGAAGAAGTACGACATAGCTAGCAGTTAAATATGTCTTCATCTGCCACAAAGTAAGGCAAAATAAGTAGAGAATTGAACATTTTATGTTTTTTTATTCAACATACCTTTTGAGGGACATGCACAGTGTTTGTTTATTATCTGCAATTATATCCTAATTATCCTGTTTATTATTATAGATGTATTTACCCCTTGTTGTTTGTTTCTATGCTTTGGCAACACATATGTATTGATTTTGTCATGCTAATAAAGAAAAAATTTGAGAGAGGACACACATAACACACACACACACACACACACACACACACACACACACACACACACACACACACACACACACACACACTACCTCTTGTCCATGATCTGTTGCAGTGGATGCAGCCGCTCTCTCCACCTCCCTAATCTGCTCCTCCTCCATCTTCTTCACGTAGAAGTGAGTGATAAGACGGGAGGACGGAGAGGAGGAGGAGGAGTGTGAGGAAGCAGGGGCATAGCAAGAGTCCGCATGATCTTCTACCAATATAGGAAGAGTTACACCCAGCTCCTCCAACAACTCCCTGCTAAGCCCTGCCTCCAGGGTCTCCTCCGATGGTTTGACGAACCTTAAGTGTGGGAGGCGGGGTCAAAGGTCAGGATCACATAAAGTAGATAAACCGTTTGAGCTGTACTGCTCTCCTGAGAATCCTTAGTACCAGAAGTGAATAAATCAAGCTGATTGACAAGCCCATTCAATTTTAAAACCCCAAACTAGTTTGCTGAGGTGCTGCTGAGACAATCCTCGCTGGATCTCGATAGCAGTGCCAAGTTAAAGGCGACTGAGAATGGCCACATTCTGAAACGTCTCACACAAAAACAAATCAAATAAAGCCTTCAGTTTAGGAGTAAATACAACCTTATGAAGAGCTGAGCCCATGTCGTAAGCAGGTGCTATTGTTATACAGTATGTACTAATTTACTCCCTTAATTAGTAATTAGTTACACTACTCATTACATTATTTTTGCGTGACTCCGCCTGCCTAAACCTGCCTAGTACAAATATAGTTTGCCTCAAAATAATATATCAATTTATAAAATAATACAAGACTGGCCTTCCTAACATCATGAGATGCAGACACAGATTCGTATGCCATTATTGGCTTGTTATCAAGACGCATACTCGCTTTTTAGTGTGTTTATCAACGCAGTTTGGCCTCCATTGACTTACATTACCTTGCGATTGCGTGTGAATTGATGCTATAGCGAGTAGCATGAAAGGGATTTGTAAAACACAGGACTCTCACCCATGAGAGCGGGGATCGCGTCCTGCGTGTGACTTTTCCACATTTGTTCTTTTCCTAAACCCAACCCCGTTCTTCTTTTCCTAAACCCAACCCGCGTGTGACGTTTCCTAACCGTAGCCTCGCGATAACACGTAGCCTCGCGATAACACGTAGCCTCGCGATAACACGCTACGTTGCAGACTGCCGTCTGCTGTATACAGCGGAGACATACACGCGGATAGCTGAAAATGCGTACAGATAACACGGCACTTTGCTTTAGTGGCGTGTATGTCTACGCGGTTTTTTTTTTTTATTGACGTATGAACTGCATGTAACGGGCCAAACACACTCAAGCAAACTCACTCGAGTCGCTCTTCACCAAACCATGGTTTTATAGTCAAATTGTTTGTCAGACAACCTGTTTCTACTCTTGAGCACAAGACTGCTCAGGCCGAAGAGCCTCAGTAGACGCCGTCGCGGTGTTGAATTTTATGGATATGGTCCTTATTGTATGTAACGCAAGTAACAACATCATTGTTTGATGAGTAACTGTAATGTGATTACTGAATGTAAGAACAGGAATGCATTACATTACGCGTAAGACAAATGTAATGTAATTACAGTAATGCATTACCTTGTAATGCGTTTCCCCCACAACACTGGTCATAAGACAAAAGAACAGAAACACCTTATAACACAATGGCCATGCAAGTGTTCTTTGGGTTGTTTTATGTCAGAATTTCTTATTTTTCAGGCAATAGTTGCATTAAATCTTAAACATTTTGTGAAGATTAACAGAAATCGCCGTTGGATTAACATGCATTAGCATTAGTATAAAATGGTAAGAGTATGCAGATTTCTTCTATTCTAACTGCAAACACTGTAAATAATACAATTAGTATATGTAATATAATGTATAATTGGGACACTGCTGCTTCTGACCATTGTTACCATCCGCTTGCGCAGCTTTACTTTCTTTTGCATATCATCATGATTTTTGAAGACTTTTCCTGTTGTGTTACATCATTTCACTGTGTTGGTGAATGATGCCCTTAGAAATTCTGGCATTGACTACTGTAAATCACAGACACTAAGGCGAATGTGAGTCATATACATCTGATTAATAATTAATCAGTATGTGTCTGGCAGTTACGGATTTTAGAAATGTCTGGGGTTTTTTACTGCAAGATAAGGCACCTTACAGGAGAACCTGTAATGCATATTTTCTCATGTTTCACAGTTCATCCTTTTGATTTGAGAAATTCCAGTGACAATGTGTGAATGTTTGTTTTGTGCCTTAAAGGTTTATATCTTTTGACGGGGCTCATCTGTAAAGAAAAACCTAAGCTAAACCAACCTGTTCACCTTAAAGGACAAAACAAAAGCAGTACCATAAAAGACTCACCCTCCAGGGAAACCCAGCAGACCGTCAAAGCGCATCTGCATCTGTAGGAAGTGACAGAGGATGTTATACACACACACACACACACACACACACACACACACACACACACACACACACACACACACACACACAGATGCATCCATACACAGAGGCAGAGCTACTTGGACACAAACAGGAGTGCGTTTTTATGCAGGCAGAAACACTGAAGGGTGAAAGGCGTACATCACTTGTGCATGCAATATTTTCCATACACACACACACACACACACACAGTGCGTGGCACTATCTTTGTGGGCACCCGTCATTGACATAATGCATTCCCTAGCCTCTTACCCTAACCTTAACCATCACAATTAAATGCCTAAACTTAACCCTTACCCTCACCATAACCATAACCTAATTCTAACCCTACTCCTAAAACCAGGTCTTAACCCTCAAACAGCCCTTTAAACTTGTGGGGTCCAGCATTTTGGCCCCACAAAGCTGTCCAGACCCCACAAGTATACTGGACTCCCAGTTTTTGGACCCCACAAATATAATTACACAAGAACACACACACACACACACACACACACACACACACACACATTCCATACACAAAGGCAGAGCTACTTGGACACAAACAGGAGTGTGTTTTTATGCAGGCAGAAACACTGAAAGGTGTACATCACTTGTGCATGCAATCTTTTCCATCCACACACACACACACACACACACACACACACACACACACACACACACACACACACACACACAGCTCTTTCTCACCAGTATGATATGTCTGATAGGAAGTCTCCCAAACAGCTGACTTTTCGTGTCACAGTAGAGCATCACGTGACATGCATGCCTGCAGCCTGAGCACGCCAACGCCTCCGCCCTCGATAGCTGTCCACTCGCCATCTACAAGTATACACACAAACACAGTGCAAAATGACACAGGCACAGTTCAGTGCTAACTGATCACTCTGCATGGCTGCCCCGTTGTCACGTGCATAGACAGTAAAATTAAGGTCACGTGATGCCAATGTGACTTCATCCAAACACACTCGATCTCTTTGTTGGTATCTCATCTCATATGCTGAGTTAGCAGACCTGACTGAAACCTACTGATTAGCTTGAAGGCCTGTGGGCTTGTATGCAGAAAAGCTTGGTGGAAGGCTATGCAGAACCAGGAAGCTTAAAGGAAGATCTGTGTGACTTATATTAAAACATCTTTAGCTCCCTCTGCTGTTGCGGAGTGGGGCTGACAACTGGGGGAATCCCTGCCTTGTACTCAACTTTTCATTGGCATTTATGTAGACATACTGTATTTTGCATATATCGCTTACAATAATTCATGTATTTCATACTTCCTACTTTGTCTTTAAGAACATTTTCAAATATATTCATCTTATTCTAATGTTGATTATTGTCATAACTCTATGTGAACAATATTGAAACTAGGCAGTTGTAACTCATTTGGCATTATTGTGACATGGCCTACTATTTAAAAACATCTATATTTTTACTAAATGGGAATGACAATAATATTTTTTTAGGAAGACAATCGCTTAATCCAGAAGGTCTTTTAATTTAATTTTGTTTGGCTGATAATAACATCCCTGTGGCCCCAAAAAGATTTGCTTTTATAAGGAACGCCATTCCTAGTTGGTGTTATCTAACTACTAATAAATACTTTCTCACAATGTTATAGTTACAGTGAACCACCTCTTCTTCGTTGTTCTTTGTCTTGGAATGACACCTTTCTGCATGTAATCCATTATTGGGGAAGGTTTGTATCAAATGGAGAAAAAAACAACACTCTAAACCCTTTCTTCAAGATACTTGATTAGAACAAACCTAGTGATGTCTGTTTTTAGATGTCTGTAAGCTGTCCTACTGCCTACTGTTATTTTTTGTAAACATTTTGCCAGATATACATTGTAACATTTCCGTTCATTCTTTTCACGTTGTTTTATTTATGAGCCACACACATTAACTACCGTAAAAATGTCCTTTCCTAACGTGATCTGACAAAGTGCTGTCTCATTCTTCAGTCAGCATTTTGAGTCAGTTCAGTGCTAGATCAGTCTTTAATCTTTTTGGTGACGCTTTTGACACTGATTGGCTGTAGAGAAGCTAGTAGTTCGGTCAGTCCCCCCACCGACCAATCAGCGGTGACTACTGGCTAGCGTACGTCTGAGTCCCATACATTACAAGCGGCTATTTCAACGACATTATTTGTAGCGTTACAAAGGATAGTGTTCCTCCAAAGGCAATATACGGTCAACACAGACCTAACGTATACATTGTACCTGTCGAGCAGGACCATAAAGGTACATTGCTAACTATTACCGACTAGCATTACCAGACACTAACGTTATCCGGCGGTGTTCGACGTATGCAACGTTAGCTTCCTGGTTTTAATTTAAACCCCAGTTAACATTAGGTAAGTAAGCTACACGTGTTGTTGTGTTAGCATACACGGACCTATAACACAAGTATTACACATGAAGCAACTTTATGTACGTTTTTGTTATTTTGTTAACTTACTGATTTTCGTGTGATTCTTGCTGCATTTAAGTGTTGTCGGAATAATCTAAAAATGAGACTTCGACTGGGAGACTCTCTGATCTCTTATTTTTAATGCGTGCATATTTTGTTATAGTTTTTTCAGTCTTTATGTAAAGCATTTTGGTAAACTCACATATGCTAAATATGCTGCAGGCTGGTACATTGCAACAACAGTTGTTATTCTTGATATGTATGTTTATTAGTAGTAGCAGAATTAACCTAGATGTAGTACTGTCCCTTTAGTTTTTAACAGGTATATTTAAACGGGTATGCAGATATATTTACTGACCTATTCTGTAATCCAAAGCAGAAATCCAAGGCAGAAAGGAAACCTCACAAGTGCTAAGCAACATTTAAAGTCATATCCCTTATGTTCTGGGATGTTATATGTTTTTTTCTTCTTCACATCAGTAGTGAAATATACAACTTTAGGGTAAAATCTTTTTTCCTTTAGAGTGTAACGCTACTCTTGTACTGTTTTACCAGTGACGTTGACTGTTTTTAATATCTCAGGTGAATCAGAATGGCCCAGGGGATACCAGATAAGATAATGACTAATACTACACTGATAAAACACTTGGCGGATGTGGCAAAAGATGCAGCACTTCTGCAGGGGGTTCTAATGCGGATCCACGAGACCCCCAACTCATCAGAGGTAGGAAGTGAAAACCGAGACATTTAGTTGGCCTGCGCAGACTATGATAATATTATACTTAACATAGTCTGGCATTGCCAGACCTTCCTACACGGCGCTGCAGAGGAAGGTCTGGCGAGTCCACACAGCATTCCGGGATGGGAGAAAAACGTGCTCTGGTTCATTGGCATTTCTTTAAACCAATCACAATCGTCACAATGGGCGGTGCTAAGCGCTGCAAAACAGCCTCGGGAAGGAACTTGTTGAACGTGTACGTCAAAGGTTGTTTTTCGTCGTGCAACAGAAAACTCAGATTGGACAGATAGTCTAGCTAGAGTCTAAAATTAGTTACAATAGTTATCAAACCAGCTCTCCCTCGCTTTATTTTCAATTTTCATTCAAGCGACTGCATTGGAAAAATAAATCAATCAATTTCTATAGCAACTAGATCTGAACATGCATTTGTGTGATGTGACAAGATGAGCCACAGCCAGTAAAGAAAGAGAGGACATTATTTCATATCAGTGGGCTTTTAAGCCATTAAAACAGCCCTGTTCAATGTGAAGTCATGTTGGGAATTTGTTCCGCTTCGGGGTACAGGCTTTGGCACAGAGCTTTAATAAGCCTGTTTTTGCAGTTACAGGAATTCTTAGCCCAAGTGCTTGTTTTCATTCCTCACATGCCATGTCCTGTGCTTGTGTTTTGTGATGAATAGTTTTTTGAAGTCAGCATTCTTTTCTTACATTTTACAACTTGTTTTTCAGTTGGTGACGTACGCTCCATTCACACTCTTCCCCACACCTGTGCCTAAGGATGTGTTCTTCCAGGCCCTGGCAGTGCAAACAAAGTACAATACACTGGTGGACAAGATCAGCCAGGATCCAGACTTTCTGGAAGAGGCTCTGGCTAGGTAGGATATGAGCCAACAATAATTATGGCAAACGGTAGCTTGGAAATGTGGCTATGCTGTGTAGTTTCAAGTAGCAGCATAGCGTGCCAATATTATACTTCTATACAATTATGTGGGTGAATCTGTGACAACTAATGTAACATTTTGATTAACTAGTTTAAGGATTTTAACAGGGTGACATTCTTTGTTTATAGCACCATTGCGGTGGATGATTTCACTGCAAGGCTTTTCAGGATCCACCAACAAATCCTAAAAGAAGGAAGGTCTCAGGTATGTCGTCTAGCCACAAACAACCAAAATACGATGTTGCTTGCAAGACAAATAACATATATGATGTCTTGATTATGTTTCAAGATGAATAGTTATGCTGTCTGCTATTGCAAAGCGTTCTTTTTTTTGTTTTTGTTTTACCAAGCCAGTTAAACACTGAAGGTCTTGCTATGGTATTTTAGCCTTAATGTTCATCAATGCAATTACACATTAGACACAACGAGTCTGCATAAACCAACTACCCTTGGACTTTGGCGACGACCCCCCCCGCCACAAATTGCTTTCTAATCTGTGGGAAACAATGAAATCTGAATTTAGATTTGAACATACCTATCTACTTACTTGGATTGACATTGTATAGCATTTTATATAGTTTACTAGTTATGAACCAGTTTATTAGGAGTTGGTAATCTTCCTGATTTAACGTGACCGTTGTTGAATATGACTTCTTCTTTTCACTTGCCACTTTAATCCTAAAACTGATTTCGCGTGTTGGCATAATGCCGTTTTGTAGACTCATTTAGCCACTTGTCAGCAACCGCCTTTTTTAAAGAAATTCACAAGTGGGGTATTTTATGTCGTAGAACAAAACATGAAAATCTCTTAAGCTTGTGTCTGCCTACACTGCTTATCCATTCTGGGTTAAGGGGGAAAAAAGCTCTGGCTTGTTGTTTTTCTTTAAATCACAATCGTCTTTGGTGGAGCATAGCCCCAGATGCAGCAATGGTGCCCTTGCGAAATAGATAGCGGAAATGCTGGAAGGGGCCTGACATCCGCTGCGTCTCCTTTATCCCAGCACCATGCACCCGGTAAGCCAGGCTAAGCTTGTGTTAACCACAGACCTTATTTTAGCCATCTAACCAAGAACCCGTTCAGAAAACCCATTAACTTTGAGACAAGGGAACTGGAAGTGCAAAAATACTAACTCGTTTCTGGGTTTTGGGACTCTTCCTGCAGCACTCTATAAAATGTCAGAAAATAGAGAAAATGCCCTTTACAATAACCCAAAGCCCAAGGAGATTTCTTTAGTTAGTTTGGTCCGATAAACTGCCAATACCCCAAAATTCAAAAATTACTATAGCATAAGACAAAGAAAACCAGCAAATGCTTCCAACTGAGAAGCTGAAACTAGGGACAGTTTGGTACTTTTGCTTGAAAAGTTATGAGAAATTAATCAATTATTAAAATGATTGGGATTAAGTCTCTCTCCCTCGATTAGTTGATTTAATTGTTTCAGCTCTAAACAACATAATGGGACAAATGGCTTAAGTTTCTGCCTTGATCATAAGCTTTTAGTGATCCAAGAAGTCTAAATGGCGATTCTTTGCCTTCTTTCTAGTCTATTGTGTTGGGTCTCAATCGGTCCGACTACATGCTGGACCAGGGAGATGATGGCTCGTCGTCTTTGAAGCAGATAGAAATCAACACCTTTGCTGCCAGTTTCGGAGGTCTCTCTTCACGCACGCCAGAAGTACACCGGTAAGTCGGTCATTGGCATATCACCTATAGACTCGGCAATGCTGGTTGTTGAACAATGAAGACAACAACTCCAATGATCCCACGCAACTTCACAACGTCATCAAAGAGTCTGTGTTTCGATTGAGAGTAGAGCTGGGGTAAACGATTATTTATTAAACGATTAATCGGGCGATTATTTTATTGATTAGTCGACTAATCTAACGACTAATTGGACGATTAATATAACGATTATTTTTCTGTTGCTGGATTAATAAAAACCATAATGTTTCTCAAATAAATACCAACAAATTCTTAATAATATACTTTATTAAAATTTTGCACAGCAAAAAATCTTCTGCTTTACACAAAATAAAAATTATTTTACTGTTATAAAAAATGAAAGGCTAGCCTGTTTACTCTTTTGCAGAACCAACATAACTCTCTTGTTAAAAAAAAATCAAGTTGTAGTGCAAAAACAAACACTGTGCAGTGCACAGTATAGACATTCCTGAGAGTGTTTAACACAATATAACAGTCCCAACATAAAACCTGATGTATAATAAAACTGACTCTCTTAACTGCTATTCTGTAAGTTTACATGCTAATGCAGCGGTGCCCTTTGTGGTGCTAGGCTAACCAACGCATCTTAGCTCTCTGTGCAGTTTGTTCGTGCTAGGTTAGTAGCTAACGTTAGCTACTATAGATAGCTGTGTTCTGCAGCCATAAGCTAGCTATGATTCAAGCCAACATTAGATGACAACTAACGTTAGCTAAACACAGCTGTCTAGGTGCCAGTAGTTAGCGAACGTTAATGTTAGCTACTAACCTAGCACGAACAAACTGCACGGAGAGCTAAGATAGTTAGCTAGCACCACCGAAGTGTGCAGAACTCACTACACAAACATGAAATTAATTTAGCCAACGTTAGTACTTAGTTGGTATTGTTTCCTTCACGAGTGACAGTGGGGTGCCTCCGTTTCAGATGCTCCCACATTGCTGTTGTGCTGGTGTGGTATGCCAACTCCATTTGGCAAAGAGCGCAAATAACGACACCTTTACGTTTCGGACTATATTTGAAGTATTCCCATACCTTCGATGATTAAGGGCAAGCTGTTTTTTTAGGACTTTTTCTTTTATTGGGGCTTTTTGCAGGGCTTTGTTGGGAATTATGTGAAGAGGTTGCTGTTTCGTCCTCCATCCTGCAATGTTTTGGTGTCCCACGTGTGTGTGTCATAGGTGTGTGTGGCGAAGCGTCAACGCAAAAGTACGACGTCGACGTAAATTTGACGTCGACGTCATTGACGCGTCGCTACAGGCCTAATTGAGAGACCCCTACGGACACCCCCTTCCAACAGAAAAGTACATATTGTACGTTGAATTGTGATGAAAATAATTAGGTTAGTGGGGCAACTAAAATTAATGATCACATTTTCGTTGGGTAGCTCAGTCACTAGGGAGTTGGGTTGAGAACCGGAGGGTTGTTGGTTCAAGTCCCCATACAGACCAAAGTATGGTGGTGGACTGGTAGCTGGAGAGGTGCCAGTTCATCTGCTGGGCACTGCCAAGGTGCTCTTAAGCAAGGCACCAAACCCCCAACTGCCCGGGGCGCCTTTCCATGGGCAGCTCCCTCACTCTGACATCTCTCCATTAGTGGATGTATAGGTAATGAGTATGTGTGTGTAATTCAGGCCTGTGTGTAATAACAACAGAGTGAAAACATTGTAATTTCCTTTTGTGGGATTAATATATTATACATAATTACATTATAGCTGGTGATGAAAATGTGTGATCCTAGTGTGTGACATATAGTGAAAACAGCAGACATGACAAAAATAAAAGTTACCTACTGAACCCTTTAAGGCAGATACATTTCCTGTGTTAAAAAGATTTTGCCTAGGCAATCTAGAGTGTGTTTTTGCTTTAATTAAATATCAGAGTAATGTGATCAGTTCTTTTGGTTTTCATGAAATGATTAAAAGTGCAGTCAGAAAGAAATATTCGCGGTGATTAACAATGCCATAAGTATTATTCATCTCGCTCGACAGACACGTCCTTACGGTGGCTGGGCAACTGGAGGAGAGCCGGCGGATCCTCGACAACAACCCTGCAGCTGGTCTGGCCAAGGCTGTTGCCAAAGCCTGGGAGCTCTATGGATCAGAGAGGTAGGAATGAAGTACATCCACTGAACTCGGCCCTTTTTAAAACTACATGTCCTCGCCTAATGGATGTCCTGACTTTACTTACTTACTGTTCAATTTACTTAGCTTAACCCTTGTGTTGTCCTCAGGTCAAACAAGTTTTTATATCAGAAATATGGGTTTCTTACAACCAAATTGCCCCAGAATAACTTGGATGCATGCATGTACGTTGTATGGAACCCATACAACATATACATTCATGCATCCAGGTAAAATCGCAGGTAAAATTATTGATTACTTCCATTGAATTTTTGTTTTATTTAATTTCATGGCTTTTGAAAACATTCTTTTTTAAATGGTTTCAAAACAGCGACCCGACCAAACTTTGACATAAACCAGTCTGTGATTCACTCTGATCTCAACTATTGTAATAGTCAAAATAATTCATAATATCAGCTTTTTTTCAAACTCAAAAATGAAGTATAATGTCATTTTATTAGGTTTATTGACCATGAATTTAAAAAAAAAAGCGATGAAAAGAGGGATACAAACATTTAAAAAAGCGCCAAAAGCATAAGAAAAGCGTCAAAAAAGTCGGAAAAAGTTCCAAACAGAGCGCATTTTTCAATTTTGACCAGGAATGACAAGTTCATGGACGACGGTGAAGACAACACAAGGGTTAACATCAAGTGCTCGATAAACCAATTCCCCTTACAAAGAGTCTAGAGGAAAAACATCCTCTGGTGGAATATGCAAACTCTGCTACTTAAATACCAGCGGCATCATACCATAAACTAATGGTGGATCAAGTCTTTCGAGTGGAATAATAATAATCTCTGCTGATGTTGGTATACCCCTAACTGCTGGAATGATATGCTTGGCATTATATAGTCGGTCGCCTCTCCCTCAACTTTGCAAACTTTATGCTAAATTGTCCATTTCACAAATATCAGTTGTGCTTTATGTGTTTGCCGTTGGACGGTGATGGCATGTGGCAATGAGTTGCTCATTAGGATCGTGAAATCAACTTGCCACTCTCCTGTTGACTCTGCTCATCTCTTGCCAACTCTGCTAGCCTGGGCTAGCTAGCCAGCTAGCTCGAGTTTTCAAGTGTAAACATCAGAGTAAACACAGAGGAAAGGTGGCGCAGATGAGCTCAAGCTAGCAAGACCAGCTCTGCTGCCATCTCATGACTACGAGTCGCTCGTCGGGATCAGGAAGTCAACTCCCAGTCTCCTCCTGACTCTGCTAGCCTGGCCGGTCAAAGTTTTCAAATGTAAACATCAGAGTAAACACAAAGTTAAAGGCGAAGATGGCTATCAGCTATGAGCCCAACTACGTGGACAAGCAAGACCATCTCTGCGTCCATTTCCATCTCTAAATCAGAGGGGGCACCAAGGCAAGCGTGAAAGAATTAAACACCGACTGCGACTTCTCTGCTAGGCATCCTGCTAGCCAGTGTGCAGGCATCGCACGGTGAGCTGTGTGGCCTTTGTTGGTTTCCAGCAGGATGATGGGAGCTGTGGTGTCCTTTCGCGAGACTTGAGTGCTGGTGCCATTTAACCGGGTGACTCCTTTTCTGTGTGCAAGGCCACATTCGGCTTTATGATGAATCATGCACAAGTTGAAGGAGCGGATGTGATAACATTTCACTGGGATTGTACCTCATACAGTTGACCGATTGATTGTTTGATTGATATGTCACTGATGATCACACATAATACCAGGCTGATTCAACTTCAAGGCCTGATTTTGAGTTGATTAGGAGTGCAATGATTAAGTATGTAGTACAATGTTTACTATTGGTAGAAAGTAGTTGATCAAAACAATTGCCAGTAAGATCTGTGGACTATTAAGAATAACCAAATGTCGAGAATAATGATTAAAGGTAGCAGTGAGCGTGTTTTATAGGAGCAATTGTTGTCATTACAGAGCAGTCGTCATGTTCCTGGTGGAAGAGGGCCAAAGGAACATCTTTGATCAACGATACATTGAGAACGAACTGTGGAAGAGGTATGCGTGAGTACCGAGGAAGCCATTCCCCATTAGCTTTAGTAGAACAACCCTGATAAACTGGAGTACAGTTAGGGCTGGGCGATACGGAGAAAATCAAATATCACGATATCTTTCACCAAATACCTCGATATCGATACCGCAACGATATTGTAGGGTTGACTATTGGTGCTTTCACAAAATATAATAACATAATGAGATTTTTGATTAATAATCATCAGTAATGTGGATATAATGACTAAGTGGGTAAAGGCAAATAATAGAACAGTTACAACAGTCTGGTAAGTTCAGACTTTCAGTCACTTTACTGTAATGCAGCCTTTAAAACCAGGAAAAGACAACACTTATGCCATAGTACGATATTACGATATCCAAAATCTAAGACGATATCTAGTCTCATATCACGATATCAATATAATATCGATATATTGCCCAGCTCTAAGTACAGTATGTTGGATCTCATTTAGTTTGCATTATCTTGTAATGCCTCCTCTTGCATTTTTGAATGGTGTGAAAAATGGCGCCTTTTGTAACCACACTACTGTCAATGTGTTTCAGAAACATAAGCACAATGAGAAAGCGGTTCGACGATGTTACTAAAACAGGGTCCCTCGATCAGGACAAGAGGCTATTTGTGTAAGTCAGTTTCTGTCAGTTAAATCTGAATAATTGCATGCTATACAATGTAGTATTCATACATTAAAGCTATATGTTATACATAGGTATAATATATGATATAATTATGATCAGTTGTACTTAATGTGCATTTATATGACTCTCTTTTCAGTGATGACCAAGAGGTAGCAGTGGTGTACTTCAGGAATGGCTACATGCCTGAGAACTACATTTCTGAAAAGGTCTTCACTTAAATCTTTATTCCTAGTCTTCCTAGTTTAGTTACTGTGTGAAATGCAGTCAGCATAGAAAATCATGCAGACAATACCACCTTTTAAGAGTTTAGTTGGGAATGGACATGAGGAGTTGAAACCTTTGTTGAGTCCTTGTAGGTTTTCCAAAGAGACAGACACAACTTTTTTTTCTTCTGTGCTGCCACACATTATTCTTACAATTCATGCCCTACGTGGCAAAATAATCAATTCTCTTGTTGGGATTTAAAGAATAATTTAAAGAATAATCACATAATTGTGTTATGTTTTTGCAGGCAATTTTAATATTGCATTTAGTTTCCATGCATATCCTGCCAAACCTGATGTGTGAACTGTGCAGCTGCATTATGAGCAGTATAAATATCTCACCAGAGCTACAAATAGTCAGATTACTCTGTTTGGGAACAGGAGTAAAAACTTGATTGGTACATCCCTAGCTAAAAGAGCTGGGAGCAAATCACAACTCAGTTAAAGGTATAGGAAGGGGGAATTTTATTCTGACTGCTGCTTGGTGAAAAGACTTTAAAACCATGTTTTTTCATTTGTTGTGTTTTTAGTAGCTTTCTGCTTTCCGTGTGTCCAGCGCTCTACCTCATTCTTCTGTCACTGTGGTCAGCACAGGCTCACATGTTCCCTGCCCCCGTTCTTTATGCTCTGCTGCCCAATGTCCCCCCCCTCCCCCGCCAAAAGAAAACCTCAAATACTCAAAGTGGACATTCAGTCTGAAAACAGCCCTGTGTTAAAATAGAAGTGGTGGAGTTGTGTTGTTTCAGGTTCAGGCGAGATAATTAAATATGATCAAGGTGCAGTAGGTAAGACTTATAAAACATATTTGCTGAAAACTGACCCTATGTTCCAGTAAAACTACATGAAGCAGGTAATTAAAAAAGAAAATCTGGCTCCTCTGGCACCACCTAGAGCCTGTAGTGTGGTTTGCAAAAACCCACAGCTCCCTGTTCAGATGCACCAATCAGGGCCAGGGGGGTGTCTTACTGCATTTCAGTCACTGCTCATGCACACACATTCATTCTTCCTTGTGGGGGGAGGGGCTTAGGAGACCGTTTTGGGCTTTAGCAAAAAGGGGGGAGGGACTGAGAAGTTGTTGATGTTCAAATTTTTTGGCTAAGTCCTGGATCTCCCCAATCCTACCTACAGCACCTTTAAGTCAATGTTATTCATGTAGCCCAATATCAGTAATCACAAAATTGCCTCAAAGGGGGCTTTACCATCTGTACAGCATACAGCACCCTTTATCCTTAACCATAAGGCTGAAGGCTTATCAGATACCAAAACACTGCACAGCAGTTTATTATAGTGTTAGCAACAACAATAGCGAGGTTTACACAGTGGTGTACAGGATTTGTGATACTAAGTAATCTCCCAGGAGGCAGCGCCTATGCAGCACCTTGCCAGATGATGTTGCTTTGCATTCAGACTTTTTATCCTTTCATTTATTTTGCCTGAGCCCTCTGCGTTAGCACCGCTGCTATGTCAGCAGAGTGTGTTTTCACACAGTCCTAATGTCGGTCTGAACACAGGCTACAAGTTGTGTTGACCCACTTTTGAGTTGGAAAACCTGACATGTGTGACACTATGTAGTGCTTCTGGGCTTTCTAGCTAGTCTATATCCACGACGTTCCACTTCTGGGATTGCTCCATTGCCCCCAGAAAGTCCGCCGGATTTCACTCATTTAGGTCGGATATCCGCTACCTTGGGCTTCCTTTGTGTTGGCGTTTCAAAGTGAGACTAATATCTAGCTAACCAATTGCAATGGATGCAAAAATGTGATTCCAAAAAATATGTTTTTATAGTCACTAAGCGAATTTTAGAAAAGTAGGGCTGAGCAATTAATTGTTTTCAAATCGAATCCGCGATTTGAAAGGATGCGATTAGCTTATCGCGAAGACCGCGCTTAATCAAATGTGAAATATTTAGTTGAATGTTTGGTGTAACATTTGATTTTACATTTTTTTTTATTCCTCATTTCATTATTATATTTACTTTTTTTTCATAAGATAAATGCTGAAATAAAGTTATCACAGATTGTTTACAGAAAGCTATCTTCATCATCTTTCATTTATTTTTTATTATTTCGTTTAATATGATTGTAGAAGGTGCAATATGTAGGCTAAAAAAAATAAATGATCGCAAATCAAATCGTAATCGCAATATGTGGCAGGAAAACCGCAATTAGATTTTTTTTTTCCCCAAAATCGTTCAGCACTAGTGTAAAGTAGAGATTAAGTGCATTGCACTGTATCATTAGGGCACACTATTGCCTTGCATTGTAATGTATCAAGGCCGGTGTGAATCCAGTTGTACTGAACCACTGGCTAGTTAAATGTACTGGGTGTGTAGGAATTCTTACCTAAAGGAGAGAAAAACATGAGTGTTTTTTGAATTGTAGACTTGGGATGCTCGTCTTCTGATGGAGCGCTCTCTGGCTGTGAAATGTCCCGACATCAGCACTCACCTGGCTGGAACCAAGAAGGTCCAGCAGGTGCTCGCCAGCCCTGGAGTTCTGGAGAAGTTCTTCCCCGACCAGCCCCAAGTAGTGGAGCAGATCAGAGCAACGTTCGCTGGCCTCTACACTCTAGACATGGTGAGAAAATAACACATGCTACACAGTTGTTTCTTTGTTTTTATTGAGGAGTTTAATAAAAAAAAAAGGTTGCACGTTTTTACGTTGAATTTACTCATGTTCAGGGAGCTGGGAAGTACTTCTTGTAAATGCATGAGATATAATTACTCATTTTTTCACATATAGGGCTGGGTATTGCTCAGAAATGTGGAGCGGACGTTCCAACACTACGCTTCCACTATAATCAATGAATCTGGCTGCTGCGTATGCTCCACGGAGATCCGCTCTACAAGTGTAAAAATAGGACAGTCTTGTGTCGTGTCGTGAAGTGTGTACTTACACAGAAATGGATCATAAAGTGTCTATATTTCTTTTAAATTAAACTACCGATATACAGGAAACGACTTAATGACTGTGAATGACCGTATTGGCAGTTCAATTTTGAGAGTTTCTGTTTTTATTTCCTGTTTCCCTCACCTGCGTCCTCTGACAGCAGCTGACAGTAAATTGACGTTTTCACAGCACTGTGTCAGCTCCAAAATACTGAAGAAACGACAACAATCCCAAAGCAATAGCTCACCGTCTTGCCTGTGACTCACACAATCCTACGCCGTGTGTGAGCAGCAAGTGTAGCCAGTTGAAAGATACTTTCCGTGAACGGTCCGCATACGTTATACGTTCAATGTAGCCAAAGCGTTAAGGCTGTTTTATGCTTCTGCGTCGAATTGACAGCGTACCCCCGCAGACCCCTCCGCCGGACCCTACGCTGTAGCCTGACGTGCACCTCTCGAAAAATTTAACTACAGACGTACGTCGCTCGCAGGGTTCGTACGGGTGCTTGAAATTCTTGAAAATGCTTGAATTCTGATGTTGTGTTTTCAAGGTTTGAAAAGTGCTTACATTTTGGATAAAATGCTTGAAAATGCTTGAAATTGTAACTGTATTTCTTTCACAACAAACACCTATCTGACAGAATAGTTAATTTATTAAATGGAGAAATACGTTGGAGAGCCTAAAATGAAACCTGCTCGCTTGTGCATGTGTGACTGCGATCTGCCAGTCTGTTTCCATATGTGACTCCGCCCCCTGTACAGTTCCTATCCCCTGACCAGTCAGCTATCCTAACCTTAACCACTCGAGGTAAAATGCCTAACCTCAACCAATCGAGCTGCTTCGTAGGGCGGGTCTTGGCGTGGCCACAGTGGGATTCGTAATATCGCCGGCAGGTTATCGTTTCAATGAACGTTGGCTGGAAGATGAAAAGTACAAATTATGGATTAAACAGGGACAAACCCCACGGGTTGCCTCTTGTAAAGTCTGCAAAAAAGACGTGCAGCTTTTCACAATGGGTGAGTCTGCGCTCTCGAGTCACATGAAGTAAGTTTCAAGTAAGCCAACTGAAGTAGCCTACTGTACCCTTTTACTGTCTATGTACTGTACACGCTAGCGCCTATTTGTTTACGCTAGTAACTGCTAGCTAGGAATTCGCAGGCTAAGTGACTGAGAGTACTTGGTGTGAAAATGTAATGTTGGCGTAACCGAGGGTTTCTTGTACTGTCTAGACTCAGGTCTGGCTGTAAAATAAAGACACGGGCTTCCAATGCTGGAACCAAGACGGCACTGCACGTCTCACTTTATTCAACCCCGACACAGTCAAACGTCAGAAAATACAACGCTTTATCCACTTTGGTTTTGTTAAAGGGGAAACACTTTGTTTCTCTCACTATGACTCTAGAGTCGCTACTCGCTCCGAAGCTAATCGCCGTCACTCTCTCACTTCTCCCTCGCTCTATCATCCACTCCCCACACACACACACACACACACACACACACACATGCTGGCTCGACGCACACACCAGCGCACAAGTATAAACATCAGGCCACTTACGTAGGCTACGACGAAAGCTCTGCATGGAGCCTCCGCAGAACTGTAAAACAGCCTTTAGCCTACAACATGTCCTTGGCTCTATTAGGTATACATTTTTGCAATGAAACTGTACAGGTATACAGAAAATGTTAAAAGTGAAATTGTTGCATTGTAATGCTCTGTGCTAATATGTCCTGGCATGTTTTCTGTTTCTGGTTTTATTTCTTTTTCTTTTTGTTGTTGTTGTTGTCTTTTAGGGACCAGAGGGTGAAAAAACGGTAGCAATGGCGTTGGCAGCACCGGAGCGGTTTGTTCTGAAGCCTCAGCGTGAGGGAGGAGGTACGATGCAAGAAACATCTTACAAAATACATTTCCCCATGCAACAAGTCCTTAAACCACTACCACATTGATCAGCATTTCTTAAACCAGGAGAGTTTGAAATGTCAATAGCTCAATGGTAGCGTATACCACCACAGTTACTACTGCGAAGAGCATAACGCTGGGTTTCCACAGGAATTGTCACCACAACATGATGCCGACAGTGTACACGTTTTGTAGACAATGAGTTGTTGGTATTAAGATTTATTTATTTGATTAGGATAATGCACATTAATCAACATTTCTGTAAATGTGCCAGTGTTAGCCAGTCGGCTAATTTTCAACTGTAGTCCTAGTTGCATGCATGTCTTTATGGTGGGAAGAAACCGGAGCACCTGGAGGAAACCCACGCGTTGATATATACATTTTCTATGATTTTATATCTGCCCTAACACAACTGTACTGTACTGGTACGTTTTCTACTCCAGTCACACACTTTGCTGCTTAAAAAGCTGTGTTTAGTTTGAATAACGTTAAATTACTAGCAACAAACTAGTTGTCATTGCTACAATGCTAACGTTACTACAATGCTACTACTACTAAAACAATTTTTTTATTTTTTATATATATATATATACATGCAGTGGGGCAAAAAAGTATTTAGTCAGCCACCAATTGTGCAAGTTCTCCCAATTAAAAAGATGAGCGAGGCCTGTAATTTTCATCATAGGTAAACTATGAGAGACAAAATGAGAAGAAAAAAAAAATCACATTGTAGGATTTTTAATGAATTTATTTGCAAATTATGGTGGAAAATAAGTATTTGGTCAATAACAAAAGTTAATCTCAATACTTTGTTATATACCCTTGGCAAGTTGACAATGACAGAGGTCAAATGTTTTCTGTAAGTCTTCACAAGGTTTTCACACACTGTTGCTGTTATTTTGGCCCATTCCTCCATGCAGATCTCCTCTAGAGCAGTGATGTTTTGGGGCTGTCGCTGGGCAACACGGACTTTCAACTCCCTCCAAAGATTTTATATGGGGTTGAGATCTGGAGACTGGCTAGGCCACTCCAGGACCTTGAAATGCTTCTAACGAAGCCACTCCTTCGTTGCCCAAGCAGTGTGTTTGGGATCATTGTCATGCTGAAAGACCCAGCCACGTTTCATCTTCAATGCCCTTGCTGATGGAAGAAGGTTTTCACTCAAAATCTCACTATACATGGCCTCATTCATTCTTTCCTTTACACGGATCAGTCGTCCTGGTCCCTTTGCAGAAAAACATCCCCAAAGCATGATGTTTCTACCCTCATGCTTCACAGTAGGTATGGTGTTCTTTGGATGCAACTCAGCATTCTTTCCCCTCCAAACACGACGAGTTGAGTTTTTACCAAAAAGTTCTATTTTGGTTTCATCTGACCATATGACATTCTCTCAATCCTCTTCTGGATCATCCAAATGCTCTCTAGCAAACTCCAGACGGGCCTGGACATGTACTGGCTTAAGCAGGGGGACACGTCTGGCACTGCAGGATTTGAGTCCCTGGTGGCGTAGTGTGTTACTGATGGTAGCCTTTGTTACTTTGGTCCTAGCTCTCTGCAGGTCATTCACTAGGTCTCCCCGTGTGGTTCTGGGATTTTTGCTCACCGTTCTTGTGATCATTTTGACCCCACGGGGTGAGATCTTGCGTGGAGCCCCAGATCGAGGGAGATTATTAGTGGTCTTGTATGTCTTCCATTTTCTTATAATTGCTCCCGCAGTTGATTTCTTCACACCAAGCTGATTACCTATTGCAGATTCAGTCTTCCCAGCCTGGTGCAGGTCTACAATTTTGTTTCTGGTGTCCTTTGACAGCTCTTTGGTCTTGGCCATAGTGGAGTTTGGAGTGTGACTATTTGAGTTTGTGGACAGGTGTCTTTTATACTGATAACAAGTTCAAACAGGTGCCATTAATACAGGTAACGAGTGGAGGACAGAGGAGCCTCTTAAAGAAGAAGTTACAGGTCTGTGAGAGCCAGAAATCTTGCTTGTTTGTAGGTGACCAAATACTTATTTTCCCGAGGAATTTGCAAATATATTCATTAAAAATCCTACAATGTGATTTTCTGGATTTTTTTTTCTCATTTTGTCTCTCATAGTTGAAGTGTACCTATGATGAAAATTACAGGCCTCTCTCATCTTTTTATTTGGGAGAACTTGCACAATTGGTGGCTGACTAAATACTTTTTTGCCCCACTGTGTGTGTGTGTGTGTGTGTGTGTGTGTGTGTGTGTGTGTGTGTGTATATATATATATATATATATATATATATATATATATATATATATATATATATATATATATATATATATATATATATATATATATATATATATATAAAAAAAACCACCAGGAGTACCAATTGCCTGGACAACCTTTTGCCAAGCTAGCTGTTAACATCCTTGTAGTCATACAAAGATGTCTCATAAAGAAAGCTATAGGAAAATCACGATCTTTTAGTTTTCACGTGTAGTATGTGTGTATACACGGTAGGATATACGGCTGAAACGATTCCTCGAGTAACTCGAATAATTTGATTACTAAAAACCCTCGATGCAAAATGATTTGCCTCGAAGCTTCGTTTAATCATGTTACCAACGTTGTATCACTCACGGTGTTTTTGCACGGATGATTGTTACTGTCGCACGCCAAGCTGACGCTGCTGGCGACACATGCCATGAAGACTGACGGCACAGATTACAAAATGAAGAAAGAGCGTAAATAGTGAGGGGCTAAGAGAAGAGACAGGCTGGAGAAAATGACAGAAAGTGTCCAAAGTTTCAAACGTAATTCGAACGAAAACTCTGTACAGTGTGTCTACTGCAAAATGTCTAACTTAATCATCCATTCCCAACAAAAGTAAATCACAGAGTCGTATGGACAGTGAAACTACACCAAACACAACTACCAAAATCAAAGACAAGAAAATACGTAGTGGTGACCACAATTTGATCTAAAGAGCCGACTTGTTGACTATCCCTTTGGAAAAACAGTTGACTGTTGCGCACCATTTTCTCTCACTCTCTCTCTTCATGGCGAAAGAGCTGATCAACGATCTACTAGCATAAGTGTAACAGAGCTGTGTGTCATTGTAATCAAATATATAAATAAAAATAGGTTGAGTAGAACTTATATAGACTTATAGGCCTATATACAGATCAGCCTCAGGTTGAAACTTGTAGTTCTGAAAGTTAAGTTACACAACTTAAGGTAATGTTTATATATGTTTAATGTATGCCTTAGTTTCAGGTTGTTATTGCATTTCAGAAAAGTTTCTTTAAAAAACACTTAAATGCACTTAATATGTTTAGTTTTTTGAGAGATGATATTGTAAGCAATGTAGGCAATAAAAATGTAGCTTTTTCCAAAAATTAAACCAAACTATTGTATATTATTACTTCAATAAATTATCCGATTAATCGATGGAATAATCGGTAGAATACTCGATTACTAAAATAATCGAAAGCTGCAGCCCTAGTAGGATATATTGGAGGCATGTTCGCGAGTCTGCCCTCTCATTGGCTAGCGCTCTGCAAAAGTTTGCGGAGTCAACTTTGGGAGAGCGGGGAGGGACGGTGAACATCCGGGCACTTTCGCCGCCATCAGCAGATTTCGCTCGTACCGCTGTTCTCATAGGTGATGAAATGAATCGCTCCACTCTGCCGGTATTTCAGCTGCCTGTGGAAACCCAGCGTAAGGCTGCGTTCACGCAGCCTGCATTGGCCGTCCGACGATCCGGCAAAAACCCAGGTCTTTCCATTCATTTTGAATGGGGGTAGTGCGTTTAGGCTGCGGCGGGGGTTGCTGCAGAGGGGGACACTCAAAAATCTGCAGCGGGCCTGCGGTGAAAAGTTGAGACCAACTCAACTTTTGGAGAAACGCAGCCCCACGTCACGCTGCGGTGGCCCATCATGTAAGCGCCGATCAGACTTGTTGGTGTGTTTTGAGCTCTGGTTTGAGGCTGTGTGAGAATCCCGTACAGTAAACGGGAAACATCACTGCCTTTATTGCTGCCACAGGAAAGTTTTAAAACACTATGAGGGTAAAAAAACACAAGAACTGAACTGCCCGGGAGTTTGTGTAATAGCTGAATGTTTCCTGCGAGAACAAAGCACTGGCTATGTCTCACTCGTCTCTTTTCTTTCTCTCTCTCTCTCCTGTGAAAATAAGTTGCCTTCAAGTGCAGTCGGAACCGTGGAGATCTATAAACAATCTGATGGAAAACATTAATTTTGAAATATAAAGTCTACTTGTGCTTTGTTGGGGGGGGTTTAGGAACATAACAGGACATCACACAAATCTAACCCTTTTT